>NW_027310101.1:0-211763 GCF_047496795.1 Chiloscyllium punctatum | reverse complement strand
TCTCTCCCCCTCTCGTCCCTCTCTCCCTACTCTCATCCCCTCGCTCTCCCCTCTCTCTCCTTCTCTAAACCCTCTCTCTTCCCCGCTCTCTCCCCCTCTCTCTCCCCATTCTCCCCTCTCTCTCTCCCTCTCTTTCCCCCTCTCGTCCTCTCTGTCCCCCGCCATTGCCCCCCCCTCTCTCACCCTCTCTCCCCTCTCTCCCTCCCCTCTCTGTCCCATTCACGTGTCCTCTCTACCTCTCTCGTCACCCCTCTCTACCCCTTCGTCCTCTCTCTCTCTCTCCCTCTCGTTCCCCCCTCTCTCCCCCATCGTCCCCTCTGTCTCCCCTCATTCTCTCCCCCATCATGCCCTCTCTCTCCCCAATTATCCCCTCTCTCTCCCTCTCTCTCCTCTATCTCCCTCACTCTCCCCTCTCTCCCCCCCCATCGTCCTCTCTCTCCCCCATCATCCCCTCTCTCTCCACTCTCTCTCCCCCCTCTCTCTCTCCACATCATCCAGTCTCTCTCCCTCTCTCTCTCCCCTCTGCCTCCCCTCTCTCTCCTCCATCGACCCCTCTCTCTCCGTCTCTCTATCGCCCATCGTCCCCTCTCTCCCCTCTCTCTCCCCACATCGTCCCCTCTCTCTCACCCTCTCGTCCCCTCTCTCCACTTCTCTCGTGCCTTCTCTCCCCCATCATGCCCTCTCTCTCCCCCATTGTGCCCTCTCTCTCCCTCTGTCTCCCCCCATTGTCCCCTCTCTCCCCATCCTTCGTACCCTCTCTCTTCACATCGTGCCCTCTCTTTCCCCCAGTTGTCCCCTCTCTCTCCCTCTCTCTCCCCCCATTGGCTCCTCTCTCTCACTCTCTCTCCCCTCTCTCCCTCTCTCTCCCCTCACTCTCCACACTCTCTCCCCTCTCTCCCCACATCACCCCTCTCTCTCCCCCTCTCTCCCCCCTATCCTTCTCACGTCCACTCTCTCTCCCCCTCTCGTCCACTAGCTCCCCCTCTCATCACCTGCTCCCCCCTCTCTTCCCTCTCTCTCTCTCTCATCACCTCTCTCCCTCTCTCAATCCTCTCTCTCCACCCTGGTCCTCTCTCTCTCTCTCCCCCTCTTGTCGCACTTCTGTTACACTCTCCCTCCTCCATCTCCCTGCCTCTCACTCCTCCAATCTTCCCCCATCGTCCCCTCTCTCTCCTTCTCTCGTCCCCTCTCTCTCTCCCCCCGTCCCCTCGCTTCGCCCTCTCATCACCTCTCTCCCCCGATCTCTTCCCCTCTCTCTCTCGACCACTCTCTCTCCGATCACGTCAACTCTCTCTCCCCTCTCGTCCCTTCTCACTGCCCTCATCCAATCTCTCTCCCCTCTCTCGTCCCCTCTCCCTCCCCCCTCTCTGCCTCTCCCGTCCCCTCTGTCTCCCTCTCCCTCCCCATCACCCCCATCGTCCCTGCTCTCTCCACCTTTCGTCCACTCTCTCTGCCCCATCATCCCCTCTCTCTCCCCCATCCTCCCATCTCTCTCCCTCTCACAACCCCCCTCTCTCAACCTCTCGTCCCCTCTCTCTCCCCTCAGCGACCCTTCTCTCTCATCCCCATCCCCACCCTCCCATCTCATCCCCTCTCTCTCCCCCATCCTCCCATCTCTCTCCCTCTCACAACCCCCCTCTCTCAACCTCTCGTCCCCTCTCTCTCCCCTCAGCGACCCTTCTCTCTCATCCCCATCCCCACCCTCCCATCTCATCCCCTCTCTCTCCCTCTCTCCTCCCCTTTCTCTCCCTCCCCTCTCTTTCTCTCTCTCGTCCCTTTTCTCTCCACCCTCATCCTCTCTCTCTCCTCCTCTTGTCCCACCTCTCTTGCCCTCTCTCTCCCCTCTCTCCCCACTCACTGCCCCCCTCCGCCCATCGTCCACTCTCTCTCCCCCTCTCGTCCCCTCACTACCCCCTCTCATCACCTCTCTCCCCTCTCTCTTGCTCTCTCTCCATCTCTCTCTCCTCCCTATCACCTCTGTCGTCCCCTCTCTCTCCCCCTTTCTCCCTCTCTCGTCCCCTCTCTCTCTCTACCGCCATCATCCCTCTCTGCCCCCTCTCTCCCCCTCTCTCTCTCCTCTCTCTACCCCCATCGTCCATTCTCACTCCCTCTCTCATCACCTCTCTCCCCCTGTCATGCCCTCTCTTTCCCTATCGTCCCCTCTCTCATCCCCTATTGTCCATTCTCTCACACCCCCATTCCCCCTCTCTGCCCCCTTGTCCCTTCTCTCTCCCTATCTCCTCCCCTCCCTCTCCCTCCCCTCTCTCCCCCTCTCTACTCCCCTCTCTCTCCCCCCTCCCTCTCTCGTCCCATCTCTCTCCACACTCGTCCTCTCTCTCTCCCCCTCTTGTCCCACCTCTCTTACCCTCTCTCTCCCCCCTCTCGCCCCTTCTCACTCCCCCCTCTCCCCCCATCGACCCCTCTCTCTCCACACTCGTCCTCTCTCTCTCCCCTCTTGTCCCACATCTATTACCCTCTCTCTCACCCCTCTCTACCCCTCTCACCCCCTCTCTTCCCCATCATCCCCTCTCTCTCCTTCTCTCGTCCCCTCTCTTTCCCCCTCTCGTCTGCTATCTCCTCCTCTCATCACCTGCTCCCCTCTCTCTTCCCCCCCCTCTCTCTCGTCCCCTCTCTCTCTCGTCCCCTCTCTCTCCTCCTCATGTCACCTCTCTCCCCTCTCTCATCCTCTCTCTCCCCCTCTCATCCCCTCTCTCTTCCCACTCTCGTCCCCACTCTCTCCTTCTCTCTCCCCGTCACCCCCATCGTCCCTGGGCTCTTCCCCTCTCATCCCCTCTCTCTCCCCCATCATCCCTTGTCTCTATCCCATCCTCCCCTCTCTCTCCCACTCTCGTCCCCTCTCTCTCTCCCCCTATCGTCCCTTCTCTCTCACACCCGTTCACTCTCTCCTCTCTCCTCACCTCTCTCTCCCTCACATTTCTCTCCCCCTCTTGACCCTCTCTCTCCACCCTCGTCCTCGCACTCTCCCCCTCTTGTCCCACCTCTCGTACCCTCTCTGTCCCTCCACTCTCCCCCTCTCACTTCCCCACTATCCCCCCATCGTCCCCTCTCTCCCCTCCTCTCTTCCCCTCGCTCCCCCCTCTCATCACCTCTCTCCCCCACAACTTCCCCCCTCTCTATCTCTCGTCTCCTCTCTCTCCCCCTCTCATCCCCTCTCTCCCCTCTCTCGTCCCCTCTTCCTACCCCTCTCTCCCTCTTTCTTCCCCTCTCTCTCCCCATCACCCCCATCCTCCCCTCTCTTTCCCCCCTCTCGTCCCCTCTCTCTTCCACATCATCCCCTCTCTCTCCCCTTCTCCTCCCCTCTCTCTCCCCCTCTCGTCCCCTCCCTCTCCCCCTCTTGTCCCACTTCTGTTACCCTCTCCCTCCCCCTCTCTCCGCCTCTCACTCCTCCACTCTCCCCCCATCATCCCCTCTCTCTCCTTCTCTCGTCCCCTCTCTCTCCCCCCTCTCGTCCCCACGCTCCCCCCTCTCATCACCTCTCTCCCCCTCTCTCTTCCCCTCTCTCTCTCGTCCCCTCTCTCTCCCTCTCCCCTCCCCTCTGTCTCCCTCCCCTCTGTTTCCCTCTCTCATCCCTTCTCCCTCCACCCTCATCCTCTCGCTCTCCCCCTCGTGTCCCACCTCTCTTGGCCTCTCTCTCGCCCCTCTCTCCCCCCTCACTGCCCCCTCTCCCCCCATCGTCCCCTCTCTCTCCCCCTCTCGTCCCCTCACTACCCCCTCTTATCACCTCTTTCCCCTCTCTCTTCCCCTCTCTCTGTCTCTCTCTCGGCATTATCACCAATCTCGTCCCCTCTCCCTCCCCCTTTCTCCCTCCCTTGTCCCCTCTCTCTACCACCATCATCCCCTCTCAGTCCCCTCTCTCCCCTCTCTCTCCCCTCTCTCTACCCCCATCGTCCACTCTCTCTCCCTCTCTCATCACCTCTCTCCCCCCTCATGCCTTCTGTCTCCCCCATCGTCCCCTCTCAAACCCCCTATCGTCCCTTCTCTCTCACCAACATCCCCACTCTGTCCTTGTTGTCCCCTCTCTCCCTCTCTCCCCCTCCCTCCCCTCTCTCTCCCTCTCTCCTCCCCTCTCTCTCCCTCCCCTCTCTCCCCCTCTCTCCTCCGCCCTCTCTCCCTCCCCCTTCTCTCCATCTCTCATCCCATCTCTCTCCACACTCGTCCTCTCTCTCTCCCCCTCTTGTCCCACCTCTCTTACCCTCTCTCTTCCCCCTCTCTCCCCTCTCACTCCCCCCTCTCCCCCATCGTACCCTCTCTCTCCACACTCGTCCCATCTCTCTCCCCCTCTTGTCCCACCTCTCTTACCCTCTCTCTCCCCGCTCTCTCCCCCTCTCACTTCCCTCTTCCCCCATCATCCCCTCTCTCTCCCTCTCTCGTCCCCTCTCTCCCCCCTCTTCCCCTCATTCTGCCCCTCTCGTTACCTCTCTCACCCCTCTGTCTCACCTCTCTCTCCCCTCTCTCTCCCCTCTCTCTCCCTCTCTCGTCCCCTCTCTCCCCCACTCTCGTCCGCTACCTCCCCTGTCTCGTCCACACTCTTTCCCTCTCTCTCCCCCTCTCATCCCCACCTCCCCCCCTCTTGTCCCCTCTCTCCCCCCTCTCGTCACCTCTCTCTCCCCCCCTCGTCACCTCTCTCTCCCCTCTCTCTCTCCTCTCTTGTCCCCTCTCTCTCCCCCCCATGGGCCCCTCTCTCTTTCCCTCTCTCTCCCCCTGTGCCCCCATCGACCCGTCTCTCCCGCCCATTCGTCCCCCTCTCTCCCCCTCTGGCGCCCTCTCTCTCCCCCCATCGTCCCCCTTCTCTCCCTCTCATCTCTCTCCTATTCCTCCCCATCGTCCCCTCTCTCTCCCCCTCTCGTACCTTCTCTCTCACCCCCGTCCCCCCCTCCATCTCTTGTCCCCTCTCT
Organism: Chiloscyllium punctatum; assembly: GCF_047496795.1. NCBI lineage: Eukaryota > Metazoa > Chordata > Chondrichthyes > Orectolobiformes > Hemiscylliidae > Chiloscyllium > Chiloscyllium punctatum. The sequence goes on along the minus strand of NW_027310101.1, from coordinate 206,847 downwards.
CTACCTCTCTCATCCCCTCTAATTCCCCCCCTCATCCTGTCTGTCTCCCCCTCTTGTCCCATATCTCTTACACTCTCTCTCCCCCTCTCTCCCCCTCTCACTCCACCTCTCTCCCCCCATCGTCTCCTCTTTCTCCCCCTCTCGTCCCCTCACTCCCCCCTCTCATCACCTCTCTCCCTCTCTCTCCCCTCCCTCTCACCTCTCTCGTTCCCTCTCTCTCTCCCTCTCTCGTCCCCTCTCTCTCCCCCATCATCCTCTCTCTGCCCCCTCTCTCCCCCTCTCTCTCCCCTCTCTCTACCCCCATCTTCCCCCTCTCTTCCCCATCGCCCGCGCTCTCTCCCCCTATCATCCCTTCTCTCTCACCCCCATCCCCACTCTCTCCCCTCTCGTTCCCTCTCTCCCTCTCTCCTCCCCTCTCTCTCCCTCCCCTCTGTTTCCCTCTCTCGTCCCTTCTCTCTCCACCCACGTCCTCTCGCTCTCCCCCTCTTGTCCCACCTCTCTTGGCCTCTCTCTCGCCCCTCTCTCCCCCCTCACTGCCCCCCTCTCCCCCATCGTCCCCCTCTCCCCCTCTCGTCCCCTCACTACCCCCTCTAATCACCTCTCTCCCCTCTCTCCCTCTCTCTCCCCTCCCTCTAACCTCTCTCGTCCCCTCTCTCTCCCCCTTTCTCCCTCTCTTGTACCCTCTCTCTACCCCCATCATCCCCTTTCTGCCCCCCTCTCCCCCTTTCTCTCCCCTCTCTCTCCCCCTCTTGTACCTTCTCTCTCACCACCGTCACCCCCTCCCTCTCTCGTCCCCTCTCTCTCCCCCTCATCCTGTCTGTCTCCCCCTCTTGTCCCATCTCTCTTGCACTCTCTCTCCCCCTCCCCCTCTCACTCCACCTCTCTCCCCATCGTCTCCTCTCTCTCCCCCTCTCGTCCCCTCACTCGCCCCTCTCATCACCTCTCTCCCTCTCTCTCTCCCCCCCCACCTCTGTCATCCCCTCTCTCTCTCTCCCTCTCTCCCTCTCTCATCCCCTCTCTCTCCCTCATTATCCCCTCTCTGTCCCCTCTCTCCCCCTCTCTCTCCCCTCTCTCTAACCCCATCGTCCCCTCTCTTCCCTATCGTCCCCTCTCTCTCCCCCATCATCCCTTCTCTCTCACCCCCGTCTCCACTCTCTCCGCTCTCGTCCCCTCTCTCCCTCTCTCCTCCCCTCTCTCTCCTCCCCTCTCTCTCCCTCTCTCGTACCCTCTCTCTCCACAGTCGTCCTCTCTCTCCCCCTCTCTCCCCCGCTCACCCCCCTCCCCCATCATCCCCTCTCTCTCTCCTCTTGTCCCCTCTCTCCCCTCCTCTCTTCCCCTCGCCCCCTCTCATAATCTCTCTCCCCCTCTGTCGTCGCCTCTCTCTCCGTCTCTTGTTCCCTCTCTCTCCCTCTCTAGCCCCCTCTCTCTCCCTCTCTCGTTCCCCCTCTCTCTCACTCTCTCGTCCCCTCTCTCCCCCCTCTCGTCCCCTCATTCCACCCCTCTTGTCACCTCTCTCTCCCCTCACTCTCACCTCTCTCGTCCCCTCTCTCTCCCCCCTCTCGTCCCCACGCTCCCCTGTCTCATCACGTCTCTCCCCCTCTCTCTTCCCCTCTCTCTCTCGTCCACTCTCTCTCCCCCTCACGTCACCTCTCTCTCCCCTCCCTCGTCCGCTCTCTTCCCCTCGCATCCAATCTCTCTCCCCTCTCCCTTCCCCTCTCCCTCCCCCTCTCTCTCTCCCTCTCTCAGCCCCGCAGTCTCCCTCTCTCTCCCCGTCACCCCCATCGTCCACGCTCTCTCCACCTCTCGTCCCCTCTCTCTCCCCCCAATCATCCCCTCTCTCTCTCCCCCATCCTCCCATCTCTCTCCCTCTCTCGACCTCTCTTTTCCCCCTCTCGTCCCCTCTCTCTCCCCCCATCGACCCTTCTCTCTCACCCCCATCCCCCCTCCCCTCTCGTCCCCTCTCTCTCCCTCTTCCCTCCCCTCTGTTTCCCTCTCTCGTCCCTTCTCTCTCCACCCTCGTCCTCTCGCTCTCCCCCTCTTGTCCCACCTCTCTTGGCCTCTCTCTCGCCCCTCTCTCCCCCCTCACTGCCCCCCTCTCCCCCCATCGTCCCCTATCTCTAACCCTCTCGTCCGCTCACTACTCCCTCTCATCACCTCTCTCCCCTCTCTCTTCCCCTCTCTCCGTCTCTCTCTCGGCGTTATCACCTCTCTTGTTCCCTCTCTCTCCCTCTCTCGCCCCCTCTCCCTCCCTCTCTCCTCCCCTCTCTCTCCCTCCCCTCTCTCCCTCTCTCAATCCTCTCTCTCCGCCCTCCTCCTCTCTCTCTCCCCCTCTTGTCCCACTTCTGTTGCCCTCTCCCTCCCCCTCTCTCCGCCTCTCACTCCTCCACTCTCCCCCATCGTCCCCTCTCTCTCCTTCTCTTGTCCCCTCTCTTTCCTCCCTCTCGTCCCCTCACTACCCCCTCTCATCACCTCTCTCCCCTCTCTCTTCCCCTCTCTCTTGGCCCTATCAACTCTCTCGTCCCCTCTCCCTCCCCCTTTCTCCCTCCCTTGTCCCCTCTCTCTACCCCCATCATCCCCTCTCTGCTCCCTCTCTCCTCCTCTCTCTCCCCTCTCTCTACCCCCATCGTCCACTCTCTCTCCCTCTCTCATCACCTCTCTCCCCCTCTCATGCCCTATCTCTCCTCCCATCGTCCCCTCTCTCTCTCCCTCTCGTACCTTCTCTCTCACCCCTGTCTCCCCTCCCTCTCTCGTCCTCTCTCTCTACGTCTCTCGTCCCCTCTCTCTCCCCCTCATCCTGTCTGTCTCCCCCTCTTGTCCCATCTCTCTTACATTCTCTCTCCCCCCCTCTCCCCCTCTCACTCCACCTCTCTCCCCCCATCGTCCCCTCTCTCTCCCCCTATCATCCCTTCTCTCTCACCCCCGTCCCCACTCTCTCCGCTCTCGTCTCTCTCCCTCTCTCCTCCCCTCTCTCCTCCCCTCTCTCCTCTCCTCTCTCGTCCCTTCTCTCGTCCCTTCTCTCTCCACACTCGTCCTTTCTCTCCTCCTCTTGTCCCACCTCTCTAACTCTCTCTCTCCCCCTCTCTCCCCCGCTCACCCCCTCCCCCATCGTCCCCTCTCTCTCCTCTTGTCCCCTCTCTCCCCTCCTCTCTTTCCCTCGCCCCCTCTCATAATCTCTCTCCCCCTCTGTCTTCCCCTCTCTCTCCGTCTCTTGTTCCCTCACTCTCCCTCTCTCACCCCCTCTCTCTCCCTCTCTCGTTCCCCCTCTCTCTCCATCTCTCGTCCCCTCTCTCGTCCCCTCATTCCACCCTTCACGTCGCCTCTCTCTCACCTCACTCTCACCTCTCTCGTCCCCTCTCTCTCCCCATCTCATCACCTCTCTCTCCCCTCTCTCATCCCCGCTCTTTCCCCCCCTCTCTCCCCCTCTCGTCTCCACTCTCTCCCCCTCTCTCTCCCTCTCTCGTCCCCTCTCTCACCCCCCATAGTCCCCTCTCTCTCCCCATCATCCCCTGTCTCTCCCTCTCTCGTCCTCTCTCTCTCTCTCCCATCGAGCGTCTCTCTCTCTCCCATCATCTCCTCTCTCTCCCTCTCTTTCTCCTCTCTCTCGCCCATCGTTTCCTCTCTCTCCCCCCATCGTCTCATATCTCTCCCCCTCTCATTGCCTCTCTCTGTCACACTGTCTGTCTCTCTCTCTCAGCTCTCCATCCCTCTCTTGCCTCCACTGTCTCTCTCGTGCCCCTCTCTTTCATCCCTCTGTCTCTCGTTCACCTCCCCTCTCTTTTGCTGTCCCTCTCTCTCCCACTTTCTCTCTCTCTATCGCTCTCTCTGTCCCCCTCCCACACTCGCATTCTCTCTCTCTTACTCTTCCTATCTCTCTCTCACTCTCCCTCTCTCGCTCATCTCACTCTCTCTCTCGCTCACTCACTCGTGCTCTGTCTGTCTCTCTCTCTCTTCCTCTCTCTCAGTCCTCCCTCCCTCTCTCACCTCTTCTTTCTCACTCTTACTCTATCTCTCTCTATGTCTGTCTGTTGCTCTCTCTCTCTCCTTATCTCTCTCAGTCCTCCCTCCCTCACCTCCTCTCTCTCTCGCAACTCTCTCTCTCATCTCTCTGTCTCTAGCTTGCTCACATCTCTCGCTCTGCCCTCCTCTCTCTTGCTCTCCGCGTCTCTGTTTCTCGCTCTCCCTCTCTCACTTGCTCGTGCTCTCTCTCTCTGTACCCCTCTCCCTTCCCCCCTCGCAGTCTCTCCCCTCTCTCTCCCTCTCTCTCTCCCCATCGTTCTCTCCCCCTCGCTCTCTCTCTCTCTCTGTCGCCCCTCTCTCGCCCCTCTCTTCCGCTCACTCTCTCCCTATCTCCCTGTCTCCCTCCCTTGCTCTCTCCTCTCTCTTGCTCTCGCACTCTCTCTCTCATATCTGCCCCCTCTTTCCCTCTCTCTTGCACCTTTCTCCCTCTCTCTTGTTCTCTCTCGTTCTCTTTCGTTCTCTTTCTCTCTCGTTCTCTCTCTCTCGTTCTCTCTCTCGTTCTCCCTCTCTCGCTCTCTCCCTCTCTCTCTTTATCCCTCTGTCTATTACCCCCCCTCTCTATCTCTCGCCCCTCTCTCTCTCGCACCTCTCTTTATTTGGCCCCTGTCTGTTCTCTCTCTCTCACCACTGTCTTCCTCATTCACTCTTGCCTCACCCCTCTTTCTCTGTCTCTGTCTGTCTCTCTCTCTCTGTCTCTTATGGCCTTCCCTCCGTCTCTGCCTCCTCTCTCTCTCTGTCATCTCTCTACCTCTCACTTGCCCCATTCCTCCATCTCGCTCTCCCCTATCTCTCGCTCCCTCTCCCTCTCTCGCGGCCTCTCTCTCTCACTCCCCCCCCTCTCTTTCTCTGTAGCCCTCCCTCTCTATCCCGCCCCCTTCTCTCTCTCTCTACCAATCCTCTCTCTCTCGACCATCTCTCTCCCTCTCTCTCGCACTCTCTCTCGTATCTGGCCCCTCTCTCCCTCCATTTTGACCTCTCTCTCTCTCGCCCCCTCTTTCTCTCGCTGTCTCTCTTGTGCACACTCTCTCCCCCTTGCTCACCTCCTTTCTTCATCTCTCTGCGACTCTTTCTCTCATTATGGCTTCTCTCTCTGTCATCCTCTCCCTGTCTCCATCTCTCACTCCCCTCTATCACTCTTGCCCTCTCTCTCTCTCGACACAACTCTCCCTCCTTTGCGCTCTCATCCCATCTCAGTCTCGCTCTCGCACCCTCTCTTCCTCTCTCAACCCTGTCGCCCTCTCTCATCTCTCTCTCTCTCTCTCTTTCTCGCTCTCCCTCTCTCGACCGTCCCTCCCACTCCCGCCTCCTCTCTCTCTCTACCCCCTCTCTCTCTGTCTCTCTCTATCTCTCTCTTTCACACCCCCTCTCTCTCATCTCTGTCACTCGCTAGCCCCCTCTCTCTCACTCTCCCCCCGTCTCTCACAAACTCTCTCCCTCATTCCCGCTCTCTCTTCCCCTCTCTCTCGCTCTCGCAACCTCTTCTCCTCTGTCACCCCTCTCCCTGTCGCTTTCTCTCACCTGTCTCTCTCTCTCTCTCACCCCCTCGATCTTTCTTTTGCTCACTCTCTCCCTCTCTCTCTCACCCATTTCCTCCCTCCCTCCCTCTCTCTCTCTGTCTCATTCTCTCTTGCCCCTCACGCTCGCTCTCACCCTCTCTCTCCCTCCTGCCCTTCTCTCTCTCGACCACCCCCCCACACACTCCCGTCTCCTTCTTGCCCTTGCTCTCTCTCACCATTTCTCTCTCCCGCCCTCGCTCTCTCTCTCTCCCGCCCTCGCTCTCTCTCTCGTCCAATCTCTCTCTCTGTCCCTTTCTCTCTTGCCCCCTCCCTCACCCCTCTCTCAGTTTCACACTTTCTCTCGCCCACTCTCTCTCTCTCTCCCAACCCTCACTCTCATTATCTCCTCCCGTGTATCTCTCTTTCTTTTCCTCACCCGATCTCTCTCTTGCCCCTCTCTCTCTCCCTGCCCCTCACTCTCTCTCCACCTTCTCCCACTCTCGATCCCGTTTCCTCGGTGACTCTCTCTCTCTCTCCACCTCCATCCGTTTCTCTTCAGCTGAATCTCTCTCCCACCCTCCCTGTCTATCTGCCACACACTGTCTCCCTGGTCCTTCCCTTCCCCTCTGACCCAGAGACTGGGGTATTGGTGGTGAGGCTGAGTGTGCGATGGTGGGGATGGGATATGGGATGGGGGGGGGAATGTGGTAGAGATGGAATTGCAGAAGGCAGACAGAGGCGGCAAGAGAGAGAGAGTGGGGGGAGGGGGAGAGGGAAGAATGGAGGCAGGTGTAGAAACCTGTTTTGGGGGTGTGTGTGAGAGAGGGGGATGAGGGAGAATGAAGAGGAGAGGTGATGGAAGAGAGAGAGGGAGAGAATTGAGGAGGAAGAGAGGAAATGGGGAGGCCAGGTTGAAGTGGGGGGGTCAGAGGGATGTAAACCCAGCTCCTGAGCTCAGGGCGCGGTGCCCTCTCCTTCCCTGAGGACCAGGACTTGGGGCTGAGTCTGTCTCTCTCCAGCTCAGCTTCTCCAACACAAAGACACACAACAACATCGGTCACTCTGCTGCTCGGCACGATTTAATCAACATTTTTATTGGTTACAAATGGAAGTGATGGATCCAGTCAGTGGGATGGTGCCTTTTCTCGCTGGCCCCTGAGTTGTGAGAAACATTGAAATGTTTCCCTGTAACCCCCCTGGGGGATAAGGATGGACAAACCAGCGCTACCCTCAGTCTGTTACCATAGCGACAGGCTGCTCCATCGCTGAAACACTGAACTGAAATGAGAAAATCCCAGATGGATTGATTAATGAGGGAATTTGATTGATGGATGGATTTGGGTGAAGGGATATTTCAGCACATTCTTCAACTGCTCCCGGAACTTAGTCTGGGTCACGGCATAAATCGCGGTGTTTGTGCAGCAACTGAGGAGCTGCAGCATGAAGCCCAATTCCTGCACAAAGAGATCGAGATTCACAGACCGATACCCAATCCACCACATCCGTCTCCATATAGAATACAGCATTAACGTTGACCATAACAGGATGAAATTGGCCGAGATCACAAACAGTAAAATGATGGATTTTTTTCGGTTCCTCATTTCAGTGTCAGACTGAGCGTCCCCATTGGTGTGAGCGCGGAGTCTCCTGCGGGCTCTGCTGGTCACTAAAATGTGTCTGACGGTGAGAACATTGAGCAGCAGAATCAGGAGAAATGGGACACACGGGGTTAGAATGTGGTGGAGGAACTCGATTGTGACCCAGACACTGGAGGATAGAACAGCGTCTGTTACATCACAAAACCAGGGGTCGTTCACCAGCCGATACCGAGCCTCGAGAATAAAATACCAGAAAATGTTCTTTAAACAGCTCAGCACAGTCACTGCTCCCAGAACCACAGCCGCCGTTTTCTCACGGCAATATTTACTTTTCAGCTTCTGGCAACAAATGGCCACAAACCGATCAAAGGTGAAAGTGACGGTGAACCAGACAGAGCAGTCAGTGGCTGCATAAAGCAGGACGGCGTGGATATTACACACGGGGACGGAGTCCATCAGGAAATAAAACTGTTCCCGATAAACAATGGGAATGTGTCTCAGGATCAGGTCGAGGATAATGACCAGGAGATCCGCCGCTGCCATGGCCCCCAGGTAACGTCTGACACATGGACACAATCCACAATCTTTATAAAGCAGGACGTAGATGGTCACTACGTTAACTGTGAGGAAGGAAAACAAACCCATTATCCATCAGCCTGGAGGCAAAGGGACCCGTTTGATCGGGGACCCAGTGAGATTTTCAAATGTGTCCCTGTTTTCAGGGATTTATTAAAATAATTGGAGCTGGAATAACAAATGGGAAGATCGGAATTACTGACAAAAATGTGACATAAACCACAAGAAACCCTCCCTCCCCAAATACACAGAGATACATCCATAAGGACAGATGGTTTCTAGAACATTCCCACACACTCGATCACTCGAGAGCAGACACAGGTCACTCCTTCCCAGTTCCTAATACGGAGGGTGGAAACGTTGCTGTCCTGAAGGATTCTCTCCCAGTTTCCTGAAGACAAACGGAGTTTGGGAATTCCTGTATTTTGGTCTAAATTGTGGTCGATCCTGTGTCGTGGAGAAATGTAAACGCAGGGAAAACGTATTCACCCCTTTAACTGCCTGAGGGGCCTTCGGAACAGTGTCACCTTCTCCCTGGAACGGGATCTCTTCCCTCGGGATCTTATCGTTTGTTCAATTCACTGACGTCCGGCCGTTCACAAACAATGTCAGGGACAGAACGTTCCGGGGAATGTCAGTTATAGAATGTCAGGGACAGAACGTTCCGGGGAATGTCAGTTATAGAATGTTGGGGACAGAACGTCCCGTGGAATGTCAGTTATAGAATGTCAGGGACAGAACATTCCGGGGAATGTCAGTTATAGAATGTTGGGGACAGAACGTTCCGGGTAATGTCAGTTATAGAATGTCAGGGACAGAACGTTCCGGGGAATGGCAGTTATAGAATGTTGGGGACAGAACGTCCCGGGGAATGTCAGTTATAGAATGTCAGGGACAGAACGTTCCGGGGAATGGCAGTTATAGAATGTTGGGGACAGAACGTCCCGGGGAATGTCAGTTATAGAGTGTCGGGGACAGAACGTCCCGTGGAATGTCAGTTATAGAATGTCAGGGACAGAACGTTCCGGGGAATGGCAGTTATAGAATGTTGGGGACAGAACGTCCCGTGGAATGTCAGTTATAGAATGTTGGGGACAGAACGTCCCGTGGAATGTCAGTTATAGAATGTCAGGGACAGAACGTTCCGGGGAATGTCAGTTATAGAATGTTGGGGACAGAACGTTCCGGGTAATGTCAGTTATAGAATGTCAGGGACAGAACGTTCCGGGGAATGGCAGTTATAGAATGTTGGGGACAGAACGTCCCGGGGAATGTCAGTTATAGAATGTCAGGGACAGAACGTTCCGGGGAATGGCAGTTATAGAATGTTGGGGACAGAACGTCCCGGGGAATGTCAGTTATAGAATGTCAGGGACAGAACGTCCCGGGGAATGGCAGTTATAGAATGTCAGGGACAGAACGTTCCAGGGAATGACAGTTATAGAATGTCAGGGACAGAACGTTCCGGGGAATGACAGTTATAGAATGTTGGGGACAGAACGTCCCGGGGAATGTCAGTTATAGAATGTTGGGGACAGAACGTCCCGGGGAATGTCAGTTATAGAATGCCAGGGACAGAACGTCCCGGGGAATGGCAGTTATAGAATGTCAGGGACAGAACGTTCCAGGGAATGACAGTTATAGAATGTCAGGGACAGAACGTTCCGGGGAATGACAGTTATAGAATGTTGGGGACAGAACGTCCCGGGGAATGTCAGTTATAGAATGTTGGGGACAGAACGTCCCGGGGAATGTCAGTTATAGAATGCCAGGGACAGAACGTCCCGGGGAATGGCAGTTATAGAATGTCAGGGACAGAACGTTCCAGGGAATGACAGTTATAGAATGTCTGGGACAGAACGTTCCGGGGAATGACAGTTATAGAATGTTGGGGACAGAACGTCCCGGGGAATGTCAGTTATAGAATGTTGGGGACAGAACGTCCCGGGGAATGACAGTTATAGAATGTCAGGGACAGAACGTTCCGGGGAATGTCAGTTATAGAATGTCAGGGACAGAACGTCCCGGGGAATGTCAGTTATAGAATGTTGGGGACAGAACGTCCCGGGGAATGACAGTTATAGAATGTTGGGGACTGAACGTCCCGGGGAATGTCAGTTATAGAATGTTGGGGACTGAACGTCCCGGGGAATGTCAGTTATAGAATGTTGGGGACAGAACGTCCCGTGGAATGTCAGTTATAGAATGTTGGGGACAGAACGTCCCGTGGAATGTCAGTTATAGAATGTCTGGGACAGAACGTTCCGGGGAATGTCAGTTATAGAATGTCAGGGACAGAACGTCCCGGGGAATGTCAGTTATAGAATGTTGGGGACAGAACCTCCCGGGGAATGTCAGTTATAGAATGTTGGGGACAGAACGTCCCGGGGAATGTCAGTTATAGAATGTTGGGGACAGAACGTCCCGTGGAATGTCAGTTATAGAATGTCAGGGACAGAACGTCCCGGGGAATGTCAGTTATAGAATGTCAGGGACAGAACGTCCCGGGGAATGTCAGTTATAGAATGTTGGGGACAGAACCTCCCGGGGAATGTCAGTTATAGAATGTTGGGGACAGAACGTCCCGGGGAATGTCAGTTATAGAATGTTGGGGACAGAACGTCCCGTGGAATGTCAGTTATAGAATGTCAGGGACAGAACGTCCCGGGGAATGTCAGTTATAGAATGTTGGGGACAGAACGTCCCAGGGAATGTCAGTTATAGAATGTCAGGGACAGAACGTCCTGGGGAATGTCAAATATAGAATGTTGGGGACAGAACGTCCCGGGGAATGACAGTTATAGAATGTTGGGGACAGAACGTCCTGGGGAATGTCAAATATAGAATGTTGGGGACAGAACGTCCCGGGGAATGACAGTTATAGAATATTGGGGACAGAACGTCCCAGGGAATGACAGTTATAGAATGTTGGGGACAGAACGTCCCGTGGAATGTCAGTTATAGAATGTCAGGGACAGAACGTTCCGGGGAATGTCAGTTATAGAATGTTGGGGACAGAACGTCCCGTGGAATGTCAGTTATAGAATGTCAGGGACAGAACGTTCCGGGGAATGTCAGTTATAGAATGTTGGGGACAGAACGTCCCGGGGAATGTCAGTTATAGAATGTCAGGGACAGAACGTTCCGGGGAATGTCAGTTATAGAATGTTGGGGACAGAACGTCACGGGGAATGTCAGTTATAGAATGTCAGGGACAGAACGTTCCGGGGAATGTCAGTTATAGAATGTCAGGGACAGAACGTTCCGGGGAATTCCTTGACCTGTCCATGACCTTCCCCCTCTATCCACCCCACCAACATGATGTACTGAGCAAAGGCCACAGATCCATCCAGCGTGGGGAGCTGCACTGACCACATCATTGCATTATCTATAAACCGCAGATAGTCTGACCAGCACAGCAGGATGTGCAGTGATCGCACGGGAATTAATCTGTAAACCAGGAGCAGTTACCCTCCCAGTATGTAGGACTGTGTACACCACCCCAGTGCATTGATCTGTAACCCAGGAGCAGTTACCCTCCCAGCATGTAGGACTGTGTACCCCACCCCAGTACATTGATTTGTAACCCAGGATCAGTTACCCTCCCAGCATGTAGGACTGTGTACCCCACCCCAGTGCATTGATCTGTAACCCAGGAGCAGTTACCCTCCCAGCATGTAGGACTGTGTACACCACCCCAGTGCATTGATTTGTAACCCAGGAGCAGTTACCCTCCCAGCATGTAGGACTGTGTACCCCACCCCAGTGCATTGATCTGTAACCCAGGAGCAGTTACCCTCTCAGCATGTAGGACTGTGTACACCACCCCAGTGCATTGCTCAGTAACACTGTGTTAGATCCCTGCCCAGCGTGGGGAAACTTGCAGACCGGGCTGGAAGTGACAGGATGTGCAGCTTCCACCCATTTACAGCTCCATATCTCCATTGTTGCCATGACAAGGGGGTGCTGTGGGTATGAACCTCACTGCCAGAGAGAGATGGCGGGGGACTCAGTTTAAATATCACCACATGGGAGGGGTTTAGGAAATAGACAGAGAGGGGGAGACTGAGAGACAGTGTCATGGAAGGATGTGTTCCCAGGTTGCAGAATACTGAAATGTAGACACTTCGATAGCATCCTGTAACAAGAGCCAGTCTTCCCAGGAAAGATGGGAAAAAAGGATCTTGGTGTGAGGTCAGATGAAACAACAGCTGCTGTGTGGTTTTGAAATTACGTTTATGTAATTTTAATAAGTGTCTTTTTGAAACAGTACATTACTGTAGAGTTGGAGTAGGGTAATAAGCAGTTAAAGAAAGGGGGTCTCAGAGTTGTGAATAGTTGGTGTAAAATGTTCAGTTTCAGAGTTAAATAAATGAATTGATGTTTTTATTTAAACAGTGGAATTTGGGAGTCCTCTGTCACTCATATTTTAACAGTTTACAAAGCCAATTGACCATTTCTTTATGTTTAGTTTATATTACCAGATGAGCTCAATGTTGTGTCCTAACAATTGCTGTGTGCATCTGTGTGTCTCTGTGTGGGGCAGGTCTGGCAGTCTCTGTGGTGCTTAAAGTGATGCAATGCCACCCTCTGCTGGCCTCCACACGCCACTGCACAGACATTGGCAGAGGGTGAAAACCAACAGGGATTCATTCAGAGAGGGGAAGGGAGAGGGCAGCTGCTCACACACCATCCAAACTGATGTCTTATCCATGGACTGATCTAAATGTCCTTTAAATGTTGTAACTGTCCCTGCTTTCACCACTTCCTCTGGAAGTTCATTCCACACACAAGCCAGATTCGGTCTAAAATAATTACCTCTCGTGACATTTGCGAATCATTTTTCCTCGCAACTTAAAATATCCCTCAGGTTTGAATCCCCAACTCTAGGGAAAAGACATCAGCCCTCCCTTCAGCTTCTCTGTACCCCCCATTATTTTATAAACCTCTGTAAAGTTACTGCTTAATCTCATATTCTTCAGTGAAAAAAATCCCAGCCTAGCTCAATCCCTCCTTTCCCAGCAACATCCAGGTTAATCTCTTCTGAATCCTCTCCAGCTTAATAATATCAACGTCAGTAATATCAAAGTGAATAGTCAAGGTATTTTCTTAGGGTACGGGGAGACCAAAACTAGTGGACATCAGCTTAAGGTGAGAGGGGAAACATTTAAAAGTGACCTAAGGGGCAGCTTTTTCACCCAGAGGGTGGTGTGCCTATGGAATGAGCGGGCAGGATGACCACACTGGACACAGTATTCCAGAAGAGGTCTCACCAATACCCTGTACAACCACAACATGACATCCCAATTCTGATACTCAAAGGTCTGACCAATGAAGACAAGTGTGCTAAACACCTTCTTAACCACACTATCTATATGAGATGCAAATTTTAAAGAATTAAATCTGACGGCCTAGGTTTCTGTTCTACAACATTGCCAAAGGCCCTGCTTTTAATTGTTTAGGTCCTGCTGTTGTTTGATTTACCAAATCCAATGCGTCGCATTAATCCAAACTAAACTCCATCTGCCACCCCTCAGCCCAGTGTGTGATATTACTGCCACCTCCCCCTCCTCCTTCCATTTTAAAATGCCCATCCCCCTCTCCAGAATGCCTGCACACTCCCGCCTTGAGTTTCACAAAGACCCTGAGCTTGGTTTGCCTTGTGTGGTTAGGGAGAGGAGGGACAGATTGCAGACACAGTCAGTGGGGAGGAGAGGCTGGACAGTAATCAGCAGCCTGGTGTCACTTCATTGTTTTAGGAAGAGGGCAGTCGCACGTTAGAGGTGGGTAAGAGTGATCGGTGTTTTGGGACCAGAAATTAAGGTCTTCGTTCATCTCTGGTGTTCAGTAATAAATATCTATTTGAGACCCTTCATTGGGCAGAGTGTGGCTGCAGGATTTCTTTCCTTAATATTGCAGACTTCAGATAATAGCAATTAAAGATGGTCATAGTTAATTTCGATAGCATAGCATATAGACTCAATATCCTACAGTTGAGACAAATATCTTGCATTTGTTTAATAATACAAAGTGTTTTTTGTAATTCAGTAATGGCAACCTGATTATAATCATCCACACCGAACTGAAAATGGGCTCTAAAATATGACCCAAAATCTGATTATGGTAGTTGTATTGGGTAGTGTCCCTCTATCTGAGCCAGAGCTCTGGATTTGATTCCAATTCCTGAACTTGTGTGGTAGTGTGCCTAGCTCTGGACTAGAAGGCCTGGATTCGAGTCCTGCCTGTTGCAGAGGTATGTCCCAGCATGTCAGGACAGTCTGATGAACAAACCCACAGGAGAATAATGTTACAGCTTTGTGGGTATTGTCGAGTGATGCTAGGGGGAGGTGGCAGTAATATCACACACTGGGCTGAGGGGTGGCAGATGGAGTTTAGTTTGAATTAATGCGAGGCATTGGATTTGGTAAATCAAACAAGAACATGACCTAAACAATTAAAAGCTGGGCCTTTGGCAGTGCTGTAGTACAGAAAACCTAGGGCCGTCAGGTTTAATTCTTTAAAATTTGCATCTCATATAAATAGTGGGGTTAAGAAAGTGTTTAACACACTCTGCTCCACCAGGATAGGGGGTTCCAAAACAAGAGGGCATAGGTTGAAGGTGAGGAGGATTGATTTAGAAGGGACATGAAGATAAATGTTTCACACAGAGAGTGGTGTGTGTACAGAAAGTGCTGTCAGAGGAAGTGCTGAAGGCGGTTACAATCGCACATTTAAAAAGTATCTGAGAGGAGGGATATTGACCAAATGCTGGCAAATGGGACTGGATCAGATTTGATATCTGATCGGAGTGAACAGATTGGACTAACGGGTCTGTTTCCGTTCTGCATGACTCTCTGAGTCTTAAAGAGGGATGACAAAAAATTCTGAAAGGACCTTTCAAGTCATAATTCTCTTCGCTGGAAGTTTATCGTGCCTTGATGTTCATGTTGATTGAAAGCTGCGTTAGGTAAATATTTGACAGAGAAGTGAGTCATGCATAATGGGATGGAGACAGGAAACTGAGGCTGAGACCACAACCTGATCAGCCACAATTTTAGTGCCTGGTGGAGAAGGCTTAATGTAACTAATGACCCACTCCTGCTCCTCAGTCCCATGTTTCTGTGTTCCATTCAGCCCCTCAAACCTGATAGACAGGAGCAGTTGGAGGCTACTTACTCCTATAACCTGGTGCACAGAAACAGAGGAGACCATTCGGCCCTTCAAGACTGTCCCACACGGTTTGAGGTGATTTTGGAAATGTAATTGGAAAACCCAGGCTGGGTATGAAAGAGGCCCCTCATCTCTCTTCACAGAGCTTCCCCTCTCTGCAACTTGTGCTCCATTTGTTGGTCATGTTGTAGACCCAACTTCACTGAGAATACAGCCCCCATACGTCACCCAGGGATGGCTCACAGAATCCTCTGGTCTCCCTGTCTGCAACAGAGCATTCATGAAAATAACACCCACTAACTTTCGAATAACAGAATGGGAGAACATCAGAAACAGGGGCAGGTCATTTACTCCCCAAACCTGCCTTGCCCTTCACTAAGATCGTGACTGATCTGCTCTCGGTCTGAAATCCTCTTCAATACCCAATTCTTCATCGTCCTCAACTCTCTGACAGGTCAATATCCATCTACCTCCTCTTCAAACACTTTCAGTCGTCTTGCTCCCTAACTTTCTTGAGAAGAGAAATCCTGACATTCAATACCATTTGTTTGAAGAAAACACGTGTTGTTCCTATACCATGGCCTATTGATGTGAACAAAAGAGGTTGACTCAAGGGTTCAGATAAAAATGACTGGCAGTGATTAACTTCTGTTGACATCAAGGAGCTGAACAAAACTGGACTTAATGTGAATCAGAGTAACCTCTCCAGTGTTTGGGATCAAAGGAAGATGGTCATCATCTCAGTCCTGGGTCACCTCTGTGCGAGATCCTCAGGATAGCTTCCCCTTCACAAACATCTTCAGCTGCTTCATCAATGTCTCCCCGCCCCCACCCTCCCCACCATAAGATCAGAATTGGGGATGGTCGGTGAAGATTACACAATGTTCAGAACATTTTATCCCCCGTCAGTTCCTGAACTGGTTTGTGTCCATGTGCAACAAGACCCAGACTCCATTGAGGCCTGTGCTGTCAAAGTGTCCATAACATTCACGTAACAGCACTTCCTGACACTGCACATTGCCACAGTAAAACAAGAGTTCATTCACCACCTCACGCTGGTTTCACAGGAATATGAGGAAGCCATTTAGTCCATTGAAACTTTTGGAAAAGAACAGGGACAGCCGATTCAGTGCCTCCAGCCTATCACTCAGGAAGAGAAGGAGTCCAGTGTGATGGTCCATACCAGAGCCCCTCGAAAATATTTGAAGGCGGTAACCTAGACTCTAATGTTTTCTTATTTTAAAGGAAATATAAAGTGTCTGTCGCAGATGCAATGTGACTGGTCAAAATACTCGGTGTGAAGAAAACACCATTTATTTAAACGCGGAAGATAAAATAAAACCAAAGAAAGAGGAATTTAGAAGAACGTAATTGTATTGGGCAACTAAACAGAATAATCGATCTAGGAGCTATTACTAATGAACTAGTCCAACATAAGAAATTCCCATAAACACAGCCCTTAGCAAAAAGGAAAATTCAGGAATTGAAAACAGCATCAAGAGAAAATTCAGATAGAGTAGCAGCCAGGAGACATTCCCTGAGGCTTCCAACTCTTTGGAGACCACTATAGTTTTTGATGTTACTGAGAAACCAAAACCCAGAGATCCTAATTTGTGAGAGCTGGCCACACCCATTCAGGCTGCATTAAAATAAACCTTAGGCCTCCCTAGCTGTTTACTCAAGTGGTCTTAACTAACCAGCTTGGTAACGATCGTTCAATCTCTCTCTTAAAAGAAACCAGGATAAAAATTACCTCTTTAAGCTGCAGCATTGTCACACTTGTCAGCACATCTAGCTGTCAAACAGGAACCAGGAGTAACCCAATCAGGCCCTTGGCCCTGTCCAATTGGACGAGGAAGAAGCCAGTTAGTCCCTTGAGTCCCTTATACAGGAACAGTAGGAGGCTATTCCCACCTCAATGCACTTACAAGAGCGCAGAATGAGGTAATTGATGCTGATTCCTGATCAATGTCTTATGTCCGAAACGTCGATTCTCCTGCTTCTCGGATGCTGCCTGACCCGCTGTGCTTTTCCAGCAATCGAGGCTCTACTCTGATCTCCAGCATCAGCAGTCCTCACTGTCTCCTAATTGATGCTCTAACATGATGAACAAGTGGGGCAGAGGCTGCACAGACAGACTGCTCCACGTTGTTCCTCTTGGCTCCGTTGTTTATGATACACACGTGGGACTTCAACGTGGTTTTCTAGTGGTGAGGACGGAAGCCATATGTCTTGTGTGAAGTCTCAAGAGGGCATCTTCCATCTCCAAGAAGATAACCTGGTGTTCTCTGTGTAGGGTGGAAGCTGTTGTGAATGGCTACCTGTTTCAGACGGAGGTATTGTGGCTGCTGTTGGGGATTGTGAACAACCTGATGTTCAGTCCAGGGTTCACACGCTGACTGCACAATAACGTGGGGAGAGTTAATTTAGGCAAATAAACTATGAGGAAAGTCACGTTAGACTGATGAATGGACTCTCGAAGTTCAAATAATGGTGATCTTGTTCATGTTGATCTTGTCTAGTGCATGTCCTGTGCAGTGTAACCTGTGTGCCTTACTCTGTCCAAGTCTATTTCCACCCTATGATCTGTCTGACCATGCTTACTATGATCTGTCTCCACTGCTCATAAACAACGTGTTTCCCTGGACTGAGGTACACGTGACAATAAATCACACCAATCAATCCTGGGTAAAGTATGGAATTCCTCTCCCTGTCAATGTCTCTTTTGGAAATAAGTGATCGCTGCCACTCCTCGTGTTTCAGTGTCACCATTTCTTCGTCTCTCACAGCTCTACAGATTAAACACTCAGCTTCTTTACTCTATCCTCATGTTACCATCACCCGTGTCTGTGGTAAGGCGATCATTCCTTACAAAGGAGATCAAATCTGTAGAGAGTGCCCCAAATGCTCTCTCAGCAAGGCTCTACAACAGCCGGAAGATGGCTTTACTTATGTACTCGAATCATCTTACAATGAAGGACAGCATACCATTGACTGCACCCATTACTTACACAGGGTTTGATTCAGAGCAGTCAGCATAGACTTGTGAGTGGGAGATCATGCTTCCCAAATTTCTTCGAGTCCTCTGGTGAAGTGACCAAGAATGTTGATGAGGGCAGAACGGTTAACGTAGTGTCTATGGATTTCAGTAAGGCCTTTGATAAGGTTCCACATGGCAGGCTGCTCTGGAAGGTTCCATCACGTGGAACTGGCCAATTGGATACACAGTTGGGTTGTTGATAGTAAGCAGAGGGATGAATGGAAGGATACTTGTCAGACTGGAGGTTGGGTCCAGAGCTGTTTGTTATCTATGATTTGGTTGAGAATGTACAAGGTATGATTAGTAAGTTTGCAGATGACACTAAAATAAGTGGCAGCATGATCAGTGAGGAAGTTTATCAGAAATTGCAGCAGGACTTTAATCAGGTGGGCAACTGGGCTGAGAAATGGCAAATGGAATTAAATATAGATGTGTGAGATCTTGCAGTTTGGAATCTCAAATCAAGGCAGGAGGTTCACGATGAATGGGCGGGCCTTAAGGGGTATAGTGGGAAGAGAGACCTTGGAATTCATGTGCACAGTTCCCTGAGAGTGGAGTCACAGGTAGGCAGGGCAGTGAAGAAGGCTTTTGGCACACTGTCCTTCGTCAGGTAGGACATTGAGTATAGAAGTTGGGAATTTATGTTGCAGTTACACAGGACATTGGTAAGGCCGCACTTGGAGTATTCTGTTCAGTTTTGTCAACTTGTTATAGGGAGGATATCATGAAATTAGAAAGAGTGCAAAAGAAATTTACAAGGACATTGCCAGGACCCAATGGTCTGAGTTATAGGGAAAGGTTGGACAAGTTAGGACCTTTTCTTTAGAGTGTAGGAGACTGGGGGGACCTTATAGAGCTGTATAAGATCATGAGGGGTATGGATAGGGTGAATGCTCTCAGTCTATTCCAAAGTTTAGAGAATCAAGGACGAGAGGGGACCAGTTAAAGGGGAAGGAATAAAAGGGAACCTGAGGGACCACTTATTTACATAAATGGCTGGTTCGTGGATGAGCTGCCAGAAGATATGGCTGAGGGAGTGTATTAACAACATTTCAAAAGCATTTGGATAAATATGTGGATAGGAAAGGACTGAAAGGATATGGGCCAACTGCAGGGAAATGGGGTTAGTGGGAATGGACATTTGCAAGCTGGAGTCAAACCCCTTTGTTAATTAAAACCAAACACCCAGAAAAGCTCTCCTCACATCGTAATCTGTTAACATATGAGTGACACAGATCTCCTACATTCCACTATTTAAACAAAAATTAGCAAGTTAGTTTCTTAACTTTTATAGTGAACACTAAACAAAAACTATTCGCAAATACAAGCCCCTCTTTTCTTAGCTACTTACTATCTGACTCCAACTCTGTAAAAAATATGCTGTTCCAACAACCCACATATTAAACGTTACAATCTCAAGACCACATAGTCTCTATCATCCCCGCTGTGTTCACTCTTTCAGCTGCTGATCTCCCTGGGTCATTTTTTTAATGCAAGTACGTTTTACATGAACATGTGTCTTTGATAGAGAGTGTTTGAGATGGTCAGTTAGCACTCCTGCTCTACAGCAGTAAATCTGCTGTTGGATGGCAGCGGCTCTCCCTCTATTTTCAAAATGCTGGATTTATTTACTTCCCATGATACAATTATTCTTATAATTTGATTGATTTCCAGGTGTACGAATAATAATATTCAAATTCCATTGGCTTCGGATATTCTGAGCATTATTTAAAGTCTTTTATTGTATTTGAATTGCTGACAAAACAGCAACCAAAGCTCAGGCTTCAATTTCCCAGCTATTTTTTACATTTCGAACAGTCTGACTTTTAGCTGGCATCTGTGGATATACTTTCGATTCAGCAAAACCCGTCCTATCTTAAAGTGAACAGACATTGATTAGATTCCAAGCAGTAACACATCCCGGGCTATCTGTTATTCTGTATACTAACCTCCTTGAACCCCTCGATTAGATTCCAGGCTGTAACTCACTCCGGGGTATCCGTTAATCTGTATATAAACAACCCTGAACTCCTCAATTACATTCCAGGCTGTAATTGAGTCCGGGGTATCTGTTAATCTGCATATAAACCACGCTGAACCCCTCAATTACATTCCAGTCTGTAACACACCCCAGAATATCTGTTATTCTGGATATAAACCACGCTGAACACGTCGCTTCGATTCCAGGCTGTAACTTCCTGTCAGGGTTGAAAGGGAAGGCTGGTAGTTATAGGGAATGTTGGCTGACTAATGAAATTGAGGGTTTCGTTCAGAAAAAGAAGGAAGCATATGTCAGGTATAGACAGGATGGATCGAGTGAATCCTTAGAAGAGTAGAAAGGAAGTAGGAGTATAGTTAAGAGGGAAATCAGGAAGACCAAACGCGGACATGAGATTGCTTTAGCAAATAGAATTAAGGAGAATCCAAAGTGTTTTTGCAAATATATTAAGGCCAAAGAGTAACTAGGGAGAGAATAGGGCCCCTCTAAGATCAGTAAGGCGGCCTTTGTGTGGAGCCACAGAAAATGGGGGAGATATTAAATGAATATTTTGCATCAGTATTTACTGTGGAAAAGGATATGGAAGATATAGACTGCAGGGAGATCGATGTTGACATCTTGCAAAATGTTGCAGATATACAGACGAGGAAGTGCTGGATATCTTGAAATGGTAAAAGGTGGATAAATCCCCAGGACCTGATCAGGTGTACCTGAGAACTCTGTGGGAAGCTAGAGAAGTGATTGCTGGGCCTCTTGCTGAGATATTTGTATCATCGATAATCACAGGTGAGATGCTGGAAGACTGGAGGTTAGCAAACGTGGTGCCAATATTTAAGAAGGCCGGTAAAGACAAGCCAGGGAACTATAGACTAGTGAGCCTGACCTCGGCAGTGGGAAAGTTGTTGGAGGGAATCCTGAGGGACAGGATGTACATGTATTTGGAAAGGCAAGGACTGATTCGGGATAGTCAACATGGATCTGTGCGTGGGAAATCATGTCACACAAACTTGATTGAGTTTTTTGAAGAAGTAAAAAAGAAGATTGATAAGGGCATAAGATTGATAGATGTGATCCATATGAACTTCAGTAAGGCATTCGACAAGGTTCCCCATGGCAGACTGATTAGCAAGGTTAGATGTCTTGGAATACAGGGCGAAGTCGCCATTCAGATACAGAACTGGCTCAAAGGTAGAAGACAGAGGGTGGTGGTGGAGGGTTGTTTTTCAGACTGGAGGCCTGTGTCCAGTGGAGTGCCACAAGGATCAGTGTTGGGCCCTCTACTTTTTGTCATTTATATAAATGATTCGGATGCGAGCATAAGAGGTACAGTTAGTAAGTTTGCAGATGACACCAAAATTGCAGGTGTAGTGGACATCGAAGAGGGTTTCCTCAGATTATAACAGGATCTCGACCAGATGGGCCAATAGGCTGAGAAGTGACAGATGGAGTTTAATTCAGATAAATGTGAGGTGCTGCATTTTGGGAAAGCAAATCTTAGCAGTACTTATACACTTAATGGTGAGGTCCTAGGGTGTGTTGCTGAACAAAGAGAACTTGGAGTGCAGGTTCATAGCTCCTTGAAAGTGGAGTCGCAAGTAGATAGGATAGTGAAGAAGGCGTTTGGTATGCTTTCCTTTATTGGTCAGAGTATTGAGTACAGGAGTTGGGAGGTCATGTTGCGGCTGTACAGGACATTGGTTAGGTCACTCTTGGAGTATTGCGTGCAATTCTGGTCTCCTTCCTGTCGGAAAGATGTTGTGAAACTTGAAAGGATTCAGAAAAGATTTACAAGGATGTTGCCAGGGTTGGAGGATTGGAGCTACAGGGAGAGGCTGAACAGTCTGGGGCTGTTTTCCCTGGAGTGTCGGAGGCTGAGGGTTGAACTTATCGAGGTTTACCCTGGGGTAAGGGAGTCCAGAACCACAGTGCATAGGTTTGGTTTGAGAGGGGAAAGATATGAAAGATACCTAAGGGACAACATTTTCACGCAGAAGGTGGTACGTGTATGGAGTGAGCTGCTAGAGGAAGTGGTGGAGGCTGGTACAATTGCAACATTTAAGACGAATTTGGATGAGTATATGAATAAGAAGGGTTTGGAGAGACATGGGCCAGGTGCTGCCAGGTGGAACTAGATTGGGTTGGGATATCTGGTCGGCATTGACAGGTTGGACCTAAGGGTTTGTTTCCATGCTGTACATCTCGATGATTCTATGACTCTATAACTCACTCCGGGCGACCTGTTACTCTGCATATAAACCACCCTGAAACCCTCGATTAGATTCCAGTTTGTAAGTCACTCTGGAGTATCTGTTATTGTACATGTAATCGTCCCGAATCCCCTTGATAAAATTCCAATCTGTAACTGACTTCCAATTTTAAGGGACTCTGTACATTAGTCACTTCAATCGTTTGATCAGATTCCCGTCTGTATCACACTCCTGGGTATCTGTTATTCTGTATATTAACCATCCAATCCAAACGATGTTGAAATTGTGCATAGTGCTCAAGGATGTGTACGTGAGGTGCATTAGTCGGGGGCAAATGTGGGGAAATGGATCTGGATGGGTTATTCTTGTGTGTGTCAGTATGGTCTTGTTGGGCTGAAGGGCTTGTTTCCCCACGGTCGGGAGTATATGAATCACCCGGAACCCTCTCGATTAGATTCCAACGTGTAACTCACTTCCATCTATGTGTGACTGGCATGTTTCAAAAACACCCCAAAACCTTCAATTCTATTCCACTTCGATAAACACGAGGCGCTGCATTTTGAGAAAGCAAATTTGAGCAGGACTTATATCATAATGGTCAAGTGCGAGGGAGAGTTGCTGAACAAAGAGACTTTGAAGTGCAGGTTCGTAGCTCCGTGAGAGTAGAGTGGCAGGTGGATAAGATAATGAAGGCAGCGTTTGGTTTGCTTTCCTTTATTGGTCAGAGTTTTGAGTATAGGCATTGAGAGGTCATGTTGTGGATGGACTGGACATGGGTTAGGCCACTGTTGGAATATGGCATTCAATTCAGGTCTCCTTCCTATCGGAAGGATGTTATGAAACTTGGAAGAGTTCAGAAAAGATTTACAAGGAGGATGCCAGGGTTAGAGGATTTGAGCCACAGGGAGAGGCTGAATAGGCTGGGGCTGTTTTCCCTGGAGTGTCAGAGGCTGAGGGGTGACCTTATCAAGGTTTATAAAATCATGACGGGCATGGATAGGATAAATAGACAAAGTCTTTTCCTTGGGGTGGGGAGTAAAGAACTAAAGGGCATAGGTTTAGTGTGAGAGGTAATATGAAAGAGACCTAAGGGGCAACTTGTTCACTCAGAGGGTGGTACATGAATGGAATGAACTGTCAGAGGGAGTGGTGGGGGCTGGTATAATTGCAACATTTAAAATGCAGTTCGATGGGTATATGAATGGGAAGGTTTGGAGGGAGATGGGCCAAGTGCTTGGAAAAGAGACTAGAGTAGGTTAGGATATCTGGTCGACATGGTCGGGTTGGACCAAAGGGTCTGTTTCCATGCTGTACATCTCTAGGAGTGTATGACTCCGCGATTTTGTGACTCATTCCTTGTTATCTGTTGTTCTGTATGTAAACGACCTTGAACCCATCGATTAGATCCCAGTCTGTAACTCACTCCTGGGTATCTCTTCTGCTGTGTGTAAACCCTAAACCCCTCTATTAGATTCCAGTCTGGAACTCACTCCTGAGGATCTGTTATTGGATCTGTGAAGTGATCCTTGTTGGATGTTAGGCCGAAGACAAGATAAACTAAATGGTCAAATGTTACATTGAGAGCAAGAACACAGAAAGCTGCTGGTTCATTTCTGTCCTGTTACATATCTCCAAGTTTCAGATTGGGACTGAATTTCTGTCACAATGGGGAAAGTCTCATAAGCTGTTTACTGTCCTGCACGAATGCATCATCATAACATGAATTCTCTTGCAAGATAGGAAATGGAGAAAGCTCCTGGAAGGTGTCTGTATCTCTGTGTGTGTGATTCTGTGTGTCTGTGCATGTCTGTTTGTGTGTGATTCTGTGTGCGTGTTCAATGTTTTATATATTTTCAAACTGCATTGATGTTGCCAGTCTCTCTTGCTTTTCCTATTTTATACACACTCAATGGACAATAGATAAAGACAATAGGTGCAGGAGTAGGCCATTCAGCCCTTAGAATCTGCACCGCCATTCATTATGATCATGGCTGATCATTCCCAATCAGTATCCTGTTCCCGCCTTATCTCCATAACCCTTGATTCCACTATCCTTGAGAACTCTATCCAACTCTTTCTTAAATGAATCCAGAGACTGGGCCTCCACTGCCCTCTGGGGCAGAGCATTCCACACAGCCACCACTCTCTGGGTGAAGAAGTTTCTCCTCATCTCTGTCCTAAATGGTCTACCCCGTATTTTTAAGCTGTGTCCTCTGGTTCGGCACTCACCCATCAGCGGAAACATGTTTCCTGCTGCCAGAGTGTCCAATCCTTTCATAATCTCATACGTCCCAATCCGATCCCCTCTCAGTCTTCTAAACTCAAGGGTATACAAGCCCAGTCGCTTCAGTCTTTCAGTATAAGGTAATCCCACCATCCCAGGAATGCACCTCGTGAACCTACGCTACACTCCCTCAATAGCCAGAATGTCTTTCCTCAAATTTGGAGATCAGAACTGCACGCAGTAGTCGTGCAGTTTTACTGATATAAAATGGTGGCTGTGGACAAATCTAAAATGTTTGTCTGACCGATTTGTGTCAGGAATACTTTCAGCAAGGGAGAGGGGGCAATGTGTCAAAAACCATTTCCATTCATTGATGCCAGCAGAGATAGGAAATGGAGACAGCTCTTTGAAGGTGGTTAAAATGTAAATCCCAGAACCTTTTTACAGTGAATGTGGAGAGACAATGTGACATTCCACTAAGGTCTGCCTTACTATCCAAGCTCCTAATATATGAGAGAGACATAATATACAAAACCTGAAAGAGCTCAGCCACTGAATTGTAGATTTGCAGCGTTGGATCAGAACCCTGCCTGGCTAGGCCTCATCCCAAATTGAAGGGTTTCTCATATTCCACACTGACCTTCTGTGGGTTCCAATTGTGCGTTATCTACAAATAAAAGAAAATAATGCACCTGCAATTGAACAAAGCGTTTCTGGAACTTTGTGTTTCTGTTGGTTTAAGTATCTTTCAACAGGATTGAATATAAATGAGACAGTGAGTGATAGGTAGCACTATAACCAAAATGTCAGTGCAATATAAAAGGTATATTAATACTTTCAGTGAAAGGGGAAAACAGAGGAGGATAGTCCTCAAACAAGAAAAATTGGGAGTCAGTAAAGTTGTGTAGTTTGTGACTGCATTATGTTTATTTGAGTCAAGATTTGAAACCACTTGGCCAATAGTACACTTTGTGACTCACTCCCAGTTACAAGTTATTTCACATAAAAAGGTTAACATATCCCTCAATTAGATTCCAGGCTGTAACTCACTCCGGGCTATCTGTTATTCTGTATCTAAAACTCCCTAAACCCCTCCATTAGATTCCAGGCTGTAACTAACTCCAGGGTATCTGTTATTCTGTACATAAACCATCCTAAATCGCTCGATTAGTTTCCAATCTGTAACACACTCCAGGCTATCTGTTATTCTGTACATAAACCATCCTAAACCACTCGATTAGGTTCCAACCTGTAACACATTCCAGGCTACCTGTTATTCTGTTTATAAACAACCCTGAACCCCTCAATTGGATTCCAGGCTGTAACTCACTCTGGGCTATCTGTTATTCTGTATATAAACCACCCTGAACCCTGCAATTAGATTCCAGGCTGTAACTCACTGCGGGCTACCTGTTATTCTGTATATAAACCACCCTGAACCCTGCAATTAGATTCCAGGCTGTAACTCACTGCGGGCTACCTGTTATTCTCTAGAAAACCACCCTGAATCCATCGATTAGATTCCAGATTGTAACTCAATCCGGGGTATCTGTTATTCCGTATATAAACCACCCTGAACTCCTCGATTAGATTCCAGACTGTAACTCACTCCATGGCATCTGTTATTCTGTACATAAACCATCCTAAACCACTCGATTAGGTTCCAACCTGTAACACATTCCAGGCTACCTGTTATTCTGTTTATAAACAACCCTGAACCCCTCAATTGGATTCCAGGCTGTAACTCACTCTGGGCTATCTGTTATTCTGTATATAAACCACCCTGAACCCTGCAATTAGATTCCAGGCTGTAACTCACTGCGGGCTACCTGTTATTCTGTATATAAACCACCCTGAACCCTGCAATTAGATTCCAGGCTGTAACTCACTGCGGGCTACCTGTTATTCTCTAGAAAACCACCCTGAATCCATCGATTAGATTCCAGATTGTAACTCAATCCGGGGTATCTGTTATTCGTATATAAACCACCCTGAACCCCTTGATTAGATTCCAGATTGTAACTCACTCCGGGGTATCTGGTATTCTGCATATTAACCACCTTGAACCCCTCGATTCGATTCAAGGCTGTAACTCACTCCGGGCTATCTGTTATTCTGTATATTAATCACCCTGAACCCATTGATTTGATTTCCCTTCCTGACATGTTAAACTCATGTTTCCAACACAATCTAATCTCAATAATGATTAATGTATCACTGGTCCTCCTATCTGCTGGAACTACCATCATGTTAACTTTCTGATGTTAACATACATGATTACCTGTAGCAGTGAGTCGCAGGTAGACAGAGTGGTGGTGAACACATTTGGCACATTTGCCTTAATCAGTCAGAGCATTGAGTATAGGAGTTGTGGTGGTATGTTGCATCTCTCCAGGATGTTGGTGAGGCCGCTTTAAGAATACTGCGCACAACTCGGATTTCTGCAGAAATGACTTACACGGATGTTCCAGGACTGGAGGTTTGAGCTATAGGGAGAGGCTGATGACGTTGAGGTGATTCCCCGTGGAGTGTCAGAGATTGAGAGGCAAAATTATAGAGGTATATAAAATCATCAGGGACATGGATATTCTGAACAGCCATGTTCTGCTCCCAAGGATAGGGGAGTCCAGAACAAGACAGCATAGGTTGAAGGGGAGAGGGCGAATGATTTAGAAGGGACGTGAAGGTAAATATTTCACACAGAGAGTGGTGTGTGTACAGAAAGTGCAGTCAGAGGAAGTGGTCAAGGCGGGTACAATCACAGAAGGAATATTGGCCAAATGCTGGCAAATGGGGCTAAATCAGATTTGATATCTGATCGGAGAGAACAGATTGGACTAATGGGTCTGTTTCCATTCTGCATGACTCTCTGCTTCTATAAGAGGGATGATGAATAATTCTGAAAGGACCTTTCAAGTCGGAATTCTCTTCAGTGGAAGGTTATCGTATCTCTATGTTCACATTGATTGAAAGCTGTGTTAGTTAACTATTTGACAAAGAAGTGAGTCATGCAGAATGGGACGTAGACAGGAAATTGGAGCTGAGACCACAACCTGATCAGCGACAATTGTAGTGCCTGGTGGAGAAGGCTCAAAGTATCCAATGACCCACTCCTGCTCCTCAGTCCCATGTTCCTGTGTTTCATTCAGCCCGTCAAACCTGCTAGACAGGTGCAGTTGGAGGCTACCTACTCCTGTAACCTGTTGCACAGAAACACAGGAGACCATTCAACCCCTCAGTACTGTCCCACGCGGTTTGAAGTGAATTGGGAATGTAATTGGAAAACCCAGGCTGGGTATGAAAGAGGCCCCTCATCTCTCTTCACAGAGCTTCCCCTCTCTGCAACTTGTGCTTCATTTGATGGTCATGTTGTACACCCAGATTCAGTGTGAATACTGCCCCCATACCTGACTCAGGGATGGCTCACAAAATCCTCTGGTCTCCCTTTCTGCAACATTCAATAACAGAACATTCATGAAAATAACACCCACTAACTTTCCAATAACAGAATGGGAGAATATCAGAAACAGGGGCATGTTATTCACCCCCCAAGCCTGCCTTGCCCTTCACTAAGATCATGACTGATCTGCTCTTCGTCTCAAATCCTCTTTCATATCCAATTCTTCATAGCCCTCCACTCTCTGACAGGTAAATTTCCATCTTCCTCCTCTTCAAATACGTTCAGTCTTCTCGCTCCTCGAACACTCTTGAGAAGAGAAATCCTGACATTCAATCCCACCTGTTTGAAGAAATCACTTGCTGCTCCTATAACATGGCCTATTGATGTGAACAAAAGAGGTTGAGACAAGGGTTCAGGTAAAAATGACTGGCCCCAATATCAAGGCAGTGATTAACTTCTGTTGACATAAAGGACCTTAACAAAACTGGACTTAGTGGGAATCAGAGTAACCTCTCCAGTGTTTGGAGTCAAACATGGCACAAAGAAAGATGGTCATCATCTCAGTCCTGGGTCACCTCTGTGGGAGATCCTCAGGGTAGCTTCCCCTTCACAAACATCTTCAGCTGCTTCATCAATGTCTCCCCGCCCCCACCCTCCCCACCATAAGATCAGAATTGGGGATGGTCACTGAAGATTCCACAATGTTCAGAACATTTTGTCCCCCGTCACCTCCTGAACTGGTCTTTGTCCATGTGTAGCAGGATCCAGACTCCATTGAGCCTTGTGCTGTTAAAGTGTCCGTAACATTCATGTGACAGCACTTCCTGACACTGCACATTGCCACAGTAAAATAAGAATTCATTCAGCACCTCGCGCTGGATTCACAGGAATATGAGGAAGCCATTCAGCCCATTGACACTATTGAAGAAGAACAGGGACAGCCCATTCAGTGCCTCCAGCCTATTACTCAGGAAGGGAAGTAGTCTAGTGTGATGGGCCACACCAGAGCCCCTCAAAAATATTTGAAGGCCGTAACGTAGATTCTAATGTTTTTGTATTTTAAAGGAAATGTAAAGTGTCTGTTCCAGATGCTGTGTGACTGGTCAAACTACTCGGTGTGAAGAAAAACACTATCTACTTAAACACGAAAGAGAAAATGAAACCAAAGAAAGAGGAATTTAGAATAACGCAATTCTATTGGACAAGTTAACAGAACAATAGATCTAGGAACTATTACTAATGAACTGTTCCAATATCGGGAAATCCCATAAACACAGCCCTTGGCAAAAAGAAATATTCAGACACAGATTGTCACAAACATTTCTCCAATCGAGGAATTAAAAACAGCACCAAGAGAAATTTCAGAGAGGGTTGCAACCAGGAAAAAAATCACTGAATCTTCCAACTCTGTGACTCTGTGGAGACCCCAATAATATCTGATGTCATTGAGAAACCAAAACCCAGTGATCCTAATCTGTGAGAGCTGGTCACACCCATTCAGGCTGCATTAAAATAAACACAAGGCCTCCCCAGCTGTTTACTCAAGTGGTCTTAACTAGCCAGCTTGGTAGTAATCGTTCAATCTCTCTTAAAATATTCCAGGACAAATTAACCTCTTAAAGCTGCGGCATTGTCACACTAGTCATGACAATGAGCTTTCAAACAGGAACCAGGGGAAACCAGTCAGGCCCTTGGCCCTGTCCAATCGGACGAGGTTGAAGCCAATCACTCCCTTGAGTCAATTACACAGGAACAGCAGAAGGCCATTCCCACCTCAATGCACTTATATGGGGGCAGAATGAGGTAATTGTTGCTGATTAGAGATGAATGTCTTATGCCCAAAGCGTCGATTCCCCTGGTCCTCGGATGCTGCCTGATCCACTGTGCTTTTCCAGCAATTGATGCTCTAATCTGATCTCCAGCATTGGCAGTCCTCACTGTCTCCTTATTGATGCTCTAACATGATGAACAAGTGGGGCAGAGGCTGCACAGACTGTCTGTTCCACGTTGTTCCTCTTGGCTCTGTTGTTTATGATACACATGTGGGACTTTAACGTGGTTTTCTAGTGGTGAGCAGGGAAGCCATATGTCTTGTGTGAAGTCTCAAGAAGGCATCTTCCACCTCCAAGAAGTCAGCCTGGTGTTCTCTATGTAGGGCGGAAGTTGGTGGGAATTGGTACCTGTTTCAGATGGAAGGTATTGTGGCTGCTGTTGGGGATTGTGAGCAAACTGACGTTCAGTACAGGGTTCACACACCGACTGCACAATAACGTGGGGAGAGTTAATTTAGGCATATAAACTATTAGGATAGTCACGTTACTGATAAATGGACTCTCTAAGTTCAAATAATGCTAGTCTTGTTCATGTTGGTCTTGTCTACTGCATGTCCTGTTCAGTGTAACCTTTATGTCTTACTCTGTCCAAGTCTATTTCCACCCTATGATCTGTCTGGCCATGCTTACTATGATCTGTCTCCACTGCTCATAAACAAAGTGTTTCCCTGTACTGAGATACACGTGGCAATCAAACAAACCAATCATTCCTGGGTAAAGTATACAATTTCTCTCCCTGTCACTGTCTGTTTTGGAAAAAAGTGATCGCTGCCACTCCTCGTGTTTCAGCATCACCATTTCCTCGTCTCTCACAGCTCTACACACTAAACACTCAGCTTATACACTCTATTCTCATGTTACCATCACCAGTGTCTGTGGTAAGGGAATCATTCCTTACAAAGGACATCAAATCTGTAGAGAGTGCCCCAAATGCTCTCTCAGCAAGGCTCTACAACAGCCGGAAGATGGTTTTACTTATGTACTTGAATCATCTTACTATGAAGGACAGCATACCATTGACTGCACCCATTACTTTCACCGGGTTTGATTCGGAGCAGCCAGCATAGACTTGTGAGTGGGAGATCATGCTTCCCAAATTTCTTAGAGTCCTTTGATGAAGTTACCAGGACGTTTGATGAGGTTAGAGTGATAGACGTAGTCTCGATGGATTTCAGTAAGGCCTTTGATTAGGTTCCACATGGCAGGCTGCTCAGGAAGGTTACATCTCGTAGAATGCGGCGGGAACTGGCCAATTGGATACACAGTTGGCTTGATGGTAGGAAGCAAAGAGTTTAGTGGAAGGATGTTTGTCAGACCGGAGGCTTGGTCCATTACTGTTTGTTATCTATGATTTGGTTGAGAATGTACAAGGTTTGATTCGTAAGTTTGCAGATGACATTAAAGTAATTGGGAGCATAATCAGTGAGGAAGTTTATCAGAAATTGCAGCAGGACCTTAATCAGGTGGGAAATGAGCCGAGAAATGGCAAATGGAATTTAATATAGAAGCGTGAGGTCTTGCATTTTGGAAACTCAAATCAAGGTAGGAGTTTCATGGTGAATGGGATGGTCTTAAGGGTGCAGTGGGTAGAGGGACTTTGGTGTTCAGGTGCACGGTTCTCTCAGAGTGGAATCACAGGTAGACAGGGCAGTGAAGAAGGCTTTTGGCACATTGGTCTTCATCGGGCAGGATATTGAGTATAGAAGTTGGGACCTTATGTTGCAGTTACACAGGACTTTGGTAAGGCTGCACTTGGAGTATTGTGTTCAGTTTTGTCACCTTGTTATGTGCCGGATGTTATTAAATTATAAAGAGTGCAGAAGAAATTTACAAGGACATTGCCAGGACCCAATGGTCTGAGTTACAGGGAGAGATTGGACAAGCTAGGATATTTTCTTTAGCGTGGAAGAGACTGAGGGAGTCCTTATAGAGCTGTATAAAATCACGAGGGGTATGGTTAGGGTTAATGTCTCAGTCTTTTGCCAAGGTGTAGAGAATCGAGGATGAGAGGGGATTGGTTTAAGGTTAAAGGGGAAGGAATACAAGGGAACCTGAGGGGCCACTTCTAATACAGAGGGCTGGTACGTGGATGATTTGCCAGCAGATGTGGTTGAGGGGGGTACATTAACAACATTTCAATGCATTTGGATAAATATGTGGATAGGAAAGGACTGGAAGGATATGACCCAACTGCAGGGAAATGGGGTGAGCGTGGATGGACATTTACAAGGTGGACTCGAACCCCTCTGTTAATTCAACCCAAACACCCAGAAAAGCTCGCCTCACCTTGTAATCTGTTAAAATAAGAGCGACACGGATCTCCTGCATTCCACTATTCAAACAAAAATTATGAAGTTAGTTTCTTAACTTTAATAGTGAACACTAAACAACAAGTATTCGCAAATACAAGCCCCTCTGTACTTAGCCACTTACTATCTGACTCCAACTCTGTAAAAATATGCTGTTCCAACAACCCACATATGAAACATTAAAATCTCAAGACCCTACAGTCTCCATCTTCCCCGCTGTGTTCACTCTTCCAGCTGCTGATCTCCCTGGGTCATGTTTTTTCTGTTGCAAGTAGGTTTACATGAACATGTATCTTTGATAGAGAGTGTTTGGGATGGTCAGTTAGCACTCCTGCTCTACAGCAGTTACTCGGCTGTTGAATGGCAGCAGCTCTCCCTCCAGTGTTCAAAATGCTGGATTTATATACGCCCCATCATATAATAATTCTCATAATTTGATTGCTGTCCAGCTGTCCAAACAATAATATTCAAATTCTGTTGGTTTCTGGTATCCTAAACATTATTTAACCTCTTTGGTTGCGTTTGGATGGCTGTCAAAACAGCAACCAAAACTCAGGTATCCATTTCTCAGCTCATGGTGACATGTGGAACAGTGTGACCTTTAGGTGGCATCTGTGGCTTTAATTTCTATTCAACAAAACCCGATCTGTCTTAAAGTGCCCATACATGTGTTTGGCTTCATAACATATTCCTGCTTCAGAAAATAAAATGAACAAGCAGAATGAAAAGTTGGCTACATTTCTTTTCCTCTAATTCTTCATCCCAATTATATGAAATACAAAAGTATTAATCTCAGTTATATCATTCATATTAATTCTGCACACCAATACAACACTGGAATAAGTCAAATCTTATCTGCACTGCTTTCCTTTAAATCCGCGAAAACCCATCTGCTGTCACATTGTCGAAGCCGCAGCATGTACATTTTGTGAGTTTAAAGTTGATAAGGTAAGACTCCAATGAAATAGTCTGATATTCTGGTCTTTAAATATTCCAAAAAATGCGAGAGATTTGTCGTTGTCCACAACCATCTCTGACAATTTGTTTGTCATATACACATTAAAATATTGTCAGGCCAGTGTGGAACATAATCATTCTTTTTCAACAATGGAGATTTTGCATTTTTTTTCTGGTGGATATTGAGTTTTTTCGACAAGTAGCCAATTAGCCATTCAATTCCATCATCCTCTTTCTGTATCAATACATCTCCGACCCCATACCCCGAGCATCAAACACAATTTTCAAAGGTTTTAAAAATATTTGGTGTAGCTAAAACTGGTGTGGTGATTAATCCTGCTTAAAAATTCACAAATGCCTCCTGGCATTGTTCTGTCCACCACAATTCTGTGTTCTTCTTTACTAAGTCCATCAGTGGTGCCAATACGCTGCTGAAGTTTGGAACAAACTTCCGATAGAATCCAATCAGTTTCAAAAATCGAAGCACCTCTTTCTTCGAGGATGGTTGTGGAAATTCCTCAAAGCCCTTCGATTTTGTGTTCCATGGGGTCAACCTTCGATGTCCAATGTAATGTCCCAAGAACGTCACCTCTGCCTTCGTGAATTCTGTTTTCTTTAAGTTTATTACCAAGTTTGCTTCTTGTAATCGTTCAACATGCTCTGCCAACTGTAACATGTGAGCTTTCAATCACTTGCTAAAGGTCACTACATCATACAGGTCAACTACACAATTTGTTCATCTGACCATAACTCTGTTCCTGAGTCACTAAACCTGGCTTAGTAGGGAATTCCTATCACTGGTGACAATACTAATACGTCATCCCCACAGGAAATTGTCAAAATTTCAGAGGTTTTATCTGCCACGTGCTTCATTCTTTGCTGTGCCCTTCAAGTGCTGTTTAGCGAACTCACCTACTCCATCTAATCTCTCCCTCACCTCACATACATAATCCGAGTGTGAGATCTCTGACTTCGGTCCTGTCAATTTATATTCAATTAATTCCAAAGGACCTCTCACTTCAAATATGAACTCAATGGAAGCAAACTGAGTAGATTTATTTGGGCAAATAATTTTTGTCTCATGGCAAACAATTCAATGAGACACCTTCATTCCAATCATTCCGGTAATCCTGAAAGTACACTGTTAATATGGTCTTCAGCGTCTGATGTTAACTTTCCAAGGCTCCCTGGGATTCAGGATGGGACGCCCTTGATTTAAAATGCTGTATGCCTAAGCTATCCATGACTTCCTTAAACAGCTGAGCGGTAAAATGAGACCTTGGTCTGACTGAATCTCTCTGCGGAGCCCACAGTGTGTAAAAAAAGCTACCAACTCCTCCACCTCCCTTTTTATCTTAACACTCCATAATAGAATTGCTTCTGGAAATCTGGTAGACACATCCATTATGGCTAGCAAATATTAGTTTCCAATTTTTTTTAGATAGGGGAGCTACACAACTCATCATAACCTACGTGAAATGTTCTTCGAATGCAGGAACTGGTAACAAAGGTGCTGGCTTTATTACTGCCTGTGACGCACCTACTATTTAGAATGTTTGACATGTACGTCAAAAAATAACCACGTCCGTGTGCATTACAGGCCACTAGAAATGCCTCTGTACCTTAACCTGATTCTTCTGTACACCTAGGTGACCCCCTGCAGTTATTTTATGTGCTACCCGTAACACTGTACGCTACCTCGAAAACAATCTGGTGCACTTCGGCCCATTTCCCTTCTGCACTAACCTATCGGGGTCTCCATTTTAATTTTAGCATTCTATCTTTCAGTTAATAATGTTCGACAATATATTCTGATTCCTTTTCTGTGTGTGTGTATGTGTATGTGTGTGTGAATGTGTGTGTATATATCTGTTATAAGTCCATTAGCCTTTCTGGACTAAACCCCTCTGCCTGACCCTCTGCCTGTTCAGGTTTTTCCTGCACCGTGACATCAAACAGGGGGTCAGTTCATCGAGCATCAATTCATTTGTCTTTTTATTACGGTTTTCCTTCCTGCTGTAACTTATGACAGTGGAATCTTGTTACTATACAGTCTGGAAAAATCCTGGGTATTTTTCTTTTAATTCCCCCATTCCCTAGTTTTCCTTTTGCCTTCTCCAACACATGGGGTGCCACTCCCACCTTGGATCCTGTTAAATCGTTCACAAGAATGAACTATATTCCTGGAAATGACACTCTGTTACTCACTGTCACTGTTACTTCCCCAACCTTGATTTGGCATTCCATCCTGATGTTACACAAGGGAATACTTAATTTCTAACCCCATTCCACAAATTGTTACGATCTTGATTAATATGTCAGAAAGAGTGAAAATACTTTCATCTCTCACTATTAGAGGCTGAGAGAAAGTGAGGGCTACAGATGCTGGAGGTGAGAGTTGAAAAGTGTGGGGCTGGAAAACATAGCCAACCAGGCAGCATCTGAGGGGCAGAAGAGTTGACGTTTCGGGCATAAATTCTTCATCAGGAAAGTGGGAGGTAAGGGAGGGGGAAGGGGGCCGAGAAATAAATAGGAGAGTGGGAGTGGAGCTGGGTGTAAGATAGCTTGGAAGGCAAGAGGTAGACGCAGGTGGGGTGTGATGGTGATAGGTCGGAGAGGAGGGTGTTGTGGATAGGTGGTAGGACAACGAGAACACTCAAACTAGAACCATCATCAACGTTGACTTCACCAAATTCCAAATCTCCCCTCCACCAACCTCTGCCAGATTGAACCATTCAAACTAGCACTGCCCTCTTGAACCGCCCTAACTGGCCATCTTCCTTCCCACCTACCGACTCCACCCTCCAAACCGACATATCACGATTACTCCCACCTACATCTTCTTATCGCCTTCCCAGTGACCCTCCCACCAGCCCAGCTACTACCCTCATATTTATCTTTCAGCCCCATTGTCCCCCCACGCCATTCCTGACAATCGCCATATCCTACCTGATATTCGATTGTTCTGCTGTCTGGATGCTGCCTGATCTGTTGTGCTTTTCTGGCCCCTCACTTCTCAACTATTAGAGATTGAGCAGATCCCATATCTCACAAAATTATAACTTCTTGTCCTTCTCCCCCTGATCTTTCTGAGTAAACTTTATCTACAGAGGTGAATTCTTTCAGAGATCAGGTACCGACTCCATACCCAGCCCCTGCCTCGGCTGTGCACTCTCCTGCAGCTCCTCAGCTCTACTTGGGGTCTCCTTTACCAGTTTCACTAATGCCACTGGCTTAGCCTCTTCTACCGCATCTTTCCCCAAAGTGCCTTCCTTCAACGACCATCACAGTGTGTCCCAGCTTACTTCAATGAAAGCACCTTTTCCCAGTGCCCTCCTTAAACCATCAGCACTGTCATTTTATGTGTTCCACTCCCTTGTACTGAGAACACCTGAGGCCTTTCACCTCCTTTCAATCCCTTTGGGCTTCTTTTTTCACCTTTGGTAAACTATTGTGAGCTACTGTTCGCTTTGTAATGTGTGAACTTCCCTTCTCCCAATTTCTATCCCTCATAGCATGTAAATTCTCCCGGAAGCTAAATTTCATCTCATGCACCAATGCATATTTACCTGCCATTTCTGCCGCGCTTCTCGCTTCTTGAACTTCCTGTTCGTGCACATGAATTCTTACCAGCTCTGGAAGTGAGTCTTTAAACTTTTCCAGCAGATTAATCTCCCTTCGAGCCTCACAGGTCTTATCTATTTTTAAGTCCAGCACCCATCTAACAAAATGACTGTAGTTAATTCTTCCAAACTTAACATAAGTCTGACCTGGTTCCGTCTCTATTTTTATGAATCTCTGTCTATATGCTTCTGATACCAATTCATAGCCAATCAAAATAGCCAATTTGACATCTGCATAATCTCTTGACACCTCATCTGACAGCGCTGTACATACCTCACCAGCTGTGCCCACCAGCTTAGTCTGAACGAGCATTACCCACAAGTTCACTGGACACGTCATCTGCCGAGTCATTTTTTGAAATGATATAAAAAAGGTTTTGACATTTTTCTCATCGAAATATGGCAAGGCACTAACATAGTTGTATACATCCCGACGTTCTCCCTTCATCTCAATCCTGTTAATTTAACTTTCTTGTCTAATTCCCAACTTCTGAATCTCAAATTCTCTCTCTCTTTCTTTTTCCTCTCCTTCTCTTTTTTCTCTCTCTGTTTCCGTCTCTTTCTTTATTTTCTAACTTCAGTCGCCATATCTGCAATTTAAGTTTTTTCTAACTCGACTGCAGTTGTCTGTTTCTTTGATACATCAAAGTGCTTGACCAACTCCATTATAATTTCTGGTTTCCTTTTCTCCCTGGTTCAACACAATTCCAACCTATTTGCTAATTCTAAAAAATGTCCTGCTTCTGTCTTTCTAAATTTCTTGGCAAATTTGGGAACCTCTTTAGTAATATTAAAAGCCATTTCCCTCACTTTTAATTTAAACAACCACAAGTAAACAAAATTAAACAGATTTTCCGACTGGTTTTATTTGAAGATCTAGGTCACTAATTGCAACCTGTTGGAATTTACTGGGACATTTTGTACCCGAAATCTGTTCAAATCTGTCCAAGTCCCTTACAGCAGGGCCCCAAACTGTAAAGACATCTATTTCGAACCCTTCTGTTAATTAAAACAACAAACCCTTAAAAGCTCACCTCACCTCGTAATCTGTTAATACATGAGTGACAAAGAACTCCCAAATTCCACTAATAAAAGAAAAATAACAGTTTTTATATATATGCAAGTTAGCTCGCTGTGCTTGAAGGTTTGTTTTCTGATGATTCGATACTATGACTAGGTAACATCATCAGTGAGAGTCTCTGAGTCTCTGCTGAAGTGCTGGTGGTATGTCGCGCCTCTCTATTTATAGGTCTTGGGTTCTTAAGATGGGTGATGCCATTTCCAGTTCTTTTATTTACAAGAGAAGGTAGACAGGATCTAAATTGATGCGTTTATTGATGGACTTCTGTTCAGACTGCCATTCCTCTAAGAACATCCTTGCGTGTCTTAGTATATGTGTGTGCATTGTCCCAATCAAAGTGGTGCCCTTCTTTGTCTGTATGTATGGAACATAGTGATAATGGGTCATGTCTTTTGGTGGCCAGCTAGTGTTCATGTATCCTGGTAACATGACAACAGGACCAGTTCAATGCCGGAAAATGATTTTATATACACTGTTTAATGAATGTGTGTGTGCAGATATGTAACATTTTTCACATGTGCACAACACATTCTAAATGAACAACGGAGTTGCACGAAAAGTGATGCATATGATGTATAAAATTTATAAAATATTATTGGATCCTCATCTAAAATGATATGTTCCCTTTCTCTCAACGTTCCCTCCTTTTCTAGAATTCTCGACTCCAATCTCTCCTTCTTATCAGGATGTGTGTTATAAATTCTTGCTTCTGGTGTCCCAAATTATTTCAGTTAATCCCCTTTCTATCAGAATTCAATATATTGGCCTGTTGGGTTCTTTTCAAAGCTAGTGTCTGTCATATTATTGGAGATAAAAAGTCTGACATCAGAGCCAGCATTTGAACACATTACTCTGTTGTCCATGCACTATAGTAAGGACCACAGCACACAGGAATTGCCAAAACATTGAGGGATGTACATCTAATTCTTTCAATTATCTAGTTTTCTCATTTTTCACATTTCCTCATCTAGGTTGTCGCGCTCTTTCTCTCTTTGTATCTAGTTAAGAAATTTACCAATTATTCTTTGCGTCCCTTCTCTCAAAGCTCCTTCTTTCGGTTTATGTCTATTGCTCTCTTCTTGCTGTAATGTGATTATAATTGAGCAATGTAACTGCAAAGACATTTAGGAGGAGCTGGCCAGAGTTAATTGGAAAGGGAGCTGAGCAAGGCAGACCATGGAGCAGCAAAAGCAGGAATTTCTGGGGATATTTCGGAGGATATCAGAAATTCTCCCAAAGGAGATGAAACATACTCATGGGAGGACAAGGCAGCCATGAGTGATAAGGCATCAAACCAAAAGAGGAAACATACAATGTGGTGAAGATGATTGGGAATCCAGAGAATTCATTGGCTCTGAAACTACATAAAGCTGGCATCACTGACACTACAGAGCTCTGAATCATGGTCAGGGAGAGAAACAGAGGAAAAACATTCACTTTAAACACAGAAGATGATATTACTCAAGGAAAACAATTGAGGTGAATTAAACAATTGAACTAAAATCAGTATCTTGGTTTTGCAGAATGTGTCAGATTGATAGCCTGATCCGGGGAGAGACCCTCAGGAGAATGAAAGTATGAAAATGGAAGTGTTACCACACCAGAAACCAGAGTAGGTCACTGAGTACATGACTGATGGGTGAATGGGTCTCGATGTGAACTAAGGGACAGACAGCAGAATTGCATTGCAGATATTGCAGCTCAAAACTGCGTATCGTATTTATGTAGTGCTGTAGACTACAGCAGCAGGAGAAGCAAAACAGCATTCAACCACAACCTGTAACTTTTAGCCTCGAATAATTTCCTCAGTCTGCCATTACCATCAATACGGTCTATGTTTCAGTAATGACTGTGGGTGAACATGACAGGGTCAGAACCACGTGAACCTAAACCTGATGCTAACCCATTAATGCTACCACAGTTGACCAACAGACCTGATCGAAGCTCCGCAATCCTGTCACATTCTGACATAAATGGTGATGAATGATTAAACAAATGACGGAGGAAAGGGCTCGACAAATATCCCCATCCTAAATAATTGAACAGTCCTGTACATCAGGGTAAAAGACTAGGACGTGGTATCTGCACCAACCTCAGCCAGAAGTGTGGAGTTGATGATCCACCTCACCGTCGCCATGACAGCCACAGAATCAATGATGCCCGTCTTCAACCAATTCAATTTGATGTTCGTGACATGAAGAAACAGCTGAACACAGTACGTACAAAAAAGGCAATGGTCCCTGACACCATTCTTGTAATAGGACTGAAGACTTGTGCTGCACAACAAGCCGTGTCCCTGGGGAAACTGTTTCATTCCAGCTCCAACTCTGATATCTCCCTGGTAATATGGAAAATTACTCAACTCTGTCCAGTTCCTAAGAGGATTATAATTACAATCTGGCCAGTTACCTCCCCCTCAGACCCACCTCGACAGTCAAATTGGTGGGAGTTCTTTTTGACAGAGTTATCAAGCAGCACAGAAATAACCTGCTCAGTATGATTTCAGGTAAGTCCCCATGTAGAGATGGTGCTGCTGTGGAAAGGTCACTGGATTACTAATCCAGAACAGGCTAATGCTCTGGCAGCTGGTGTAAGTTAAACACAATTGACAAAATATTAAGATGCAAAATCTGGTGTCCGTAAATAGTGACCTTCAAGCCAATGTCGATTGTACACACCAATGTGCTTCACAAATGTACTTTCAGAAAGTGAATCCCCCGTGTTTTCCTGGTCTGGCCTAAACGTGACTGCAGACACACAGACATGTGATAAACTCTTCAATGGTCTCTGAATCCGCCAAACAAGACATTCTATTGTATCAAACTCTTCCGAGGTCTAAAGGATAAAACCGGACAGAACACCCGGCCCCAGCCTCAGTATCGGAATAGGGAATGAGAAACACAGTCCTGTTGACCGTGCAGAGACCTCCTTCCTAACATCTGAGAGCTTGTGACAACATTTACAGACTACATAGAAACATCGGGAATGGAGTAGGCCATACAACACATTGAGCCTTCCCCATTCCAGTTCATGTTCAAATATGTACACAATGCACTTTTCCCACACACTGTACACATCCCTTAATGTGAATTACTGTGGGAAGCTATAAAGTAGGAAGTGCAGTAGTCCATTTGGTCTGTCGAGTTTGCTACCGAATTCAATATAATGATACCTGGCCCTTCATTTCCATATCGTTCTCCTTCTCTCCCACCATTCCTTTACTGTCTCTAAATCCTTATTTATATTCAGTGTCTTGGCTTCTAGCTTCGAGATTCACTTCCTGATGGGACATTTGTGAAGCACATTGGTGTGTACAATCGACATTGGCTTGAAGGTCACTATTTACGGACACCAGATTTTGCATCCTAATATTTTGTCAATTGTGTTTAACTTACACCAGCTGCCAGAGCATTAGCCTGGTCTGGATTAGTAATCCAGTGACCTTTCCACAGCAGCACCATCTCTACAGCATTCCCCAGGTTCACCAGTCTCTGAGTGCAGACATTTATTGTCATTCATTGCAGAATGGTCTGCCTGTACCTAATACTGTGGGCCCTTGTTTTAGACACCACAGCCAGGGGAATTATTATCCCTGCTTCCAATCCGTCTCACCCTGTCAGATCTTTATATATCTCACTGAGATCTCCACCCATTTTCCTAAACCCCATAGAATACAGGCCCTGTCGCCCCAAACTCTGCTCCCACAACAAGCCTGTCATCACAAAGTTCGGTCTGGTCATCCTTCACTGCTCTCCCTCAATGTCAGGTTTGTTCTTTATTATGTACTGAGACCAAATCTGCAAAATACTGCACAGTGTTTGAGATAAGTTCACACCAAAGCTCTCTACAGCTGCAGTAAGACACGCTTACTCCTGGACTCAAATCCCCCTGAAATGAAGGTCAGCACGTCATTGATCTTCCTATCTGGTTTTTGCTCCTGCACTGTTGCTTTCAGTGACTGGTCTACAGGGAGATCTAGATCCTTTGCAATGTTACAGCTCCCCACTTGGTAGGTCTTTGTACACTGGGCAGCGTGTGAATGCCATTCCCAGTATTTCCATGTGGGTTCAGACCTCACTGTGCTTCAGGGACCTCGAAGGGCTGCGCAGAAGGAAACAACAAAAAGGCCCATACGTCGCTTTTTAGATCAACATGTTTCAAACAATCCTTTTTCAAACGAAAAGCTGCCAATCTCTTGTTCCCACCAATGGGCACACTGTCACCTCAACCCACCTTGCTCTCCATCTGCCACGTATTTGCCCATTCACTCCACTTGTCTTAGTCACCTTGAAGCTTTTTTACAACCTCCTCACCCACTCGCAATCCAACATCCTTTAGTTCTATCAGCAGGTTGGGATATATTGTGTTTGATTCCTGCAACTAAATGTTTAATGGGTATTGTGAACAGTTGGGACCTGAGCACCGATCTCTGTGATATCCCAGAAACCTTCCTCTGTTATTTTTTTAAAATGATATTTATTTCCTGAATCTGGGTGTGACTGGCTGGGCCAACATTTATTGCCTGTCCCTGGTTGCCCTTGAGAAGGTGGTGGTGAGCTGCCTTGTTGAACCGCTGCAGTCCACTGTGGATTCAGTGACAGTAACACCATTGAATGCCAAGGGGCAGGTTAGATTGTATTTTAGTGGTGATGTTCACGGTCTGGCATTTGTGTGACGTGACTATTACTTGCCACTTGTCAGCCTGGATACTGTCCAGGTCTTGTTGTATTTGAACATGGACTGCTTCAGTATCTGAGGAGCCACAAATGTTGCAGAAGATTGTCCAATCATTGGCAAACATCTCCACGTCTGACCTTAAAATGGAGGGAAGGTCATTGATGAAGCAGCCCTGAAGATGTATGGGCATAGGCCACTGCCCGAGGGACTCCTACAGATTTATCCTGGAGCTGAGTTGACTGGCCTTTATCAACCATGACCATCTTCCTACGTCAGAAATAATTCTAACCAGCGGGGAGTTTGGCCCTGATGCCCATTGATT
The DNA here is from genome assembly GCF_047496795.1 of Chiloscyllium punctatum. Classification (NCBI taxonomy): domain Eukaryota; kingdom Metazoa; phylum Chordata; class Chondrichthyes; order Orectolobiformes; family Hemiscylliidae; genus Chiloscyllium; species Chiloscyllium punctatum. The sequence goes on along the minus strand of NW_027310101.1, from coordinate 164,319 downwards.
CCAGTTTTGCTAAGGCCCCTTGATACCACACTTGGGCGAAGGCAGCCTTGATTTAAAGGGCTATCACTCTCACCCAACCTCTGGAATTCAGCTCTTTTTGTCCATGTTTGAACCAAGGTAATGAGGTCAGGAGCTGAGTGGCCCTGGAGGAGCCCAAACTGGGCGTCATTGACCAGGGTATTGCTGAACACGTGCTGATTAAAAGCACTGAGACCTTCCACCACTTTACTAATGATCGAGAGTAGACTGATACGGTGGTATTGGCCGGATGGGATTTGTTCTGCTTTTTATATACTGAAGATACTTGGGGTAATTTTCCATGTAATCGGGGAAACGTTGTTGTAACGGTATTGGAACAGCTTGGTGAGGGCAGTGACAAGGTCTGGAGAACAACGTTTCAGTCCTATTGCCAGAATGTTGTCAGGGTATCCAGTGTCTCCAACTGAATCTGGATATCGCGTGGAGTGAATCAAATTGGCTGATGACTGGTAACTGAATTGTTGAGGGCCACTGGAGGAGGCCGAGATGGATCATCCACTCAGCACTTCTGACTGAAGATTGTTGTGAATGCATGAACGTGATCTTTTGCACTGAAGTGCTGGGCTCTTCCATCATTAAGGATGGGGATACTTGTGGAATGTCCTCCTCCGATGACTTGTTTAATTGTCCATAACTATTCTCAACTAGAAGTGGAAGGACTGCAGAGCTTAGATCTGCACCGTTGCTTGTGGAATCCCTTAGCTCTGTCTATGACTAACTGCTTATGCTGTTTGGCACGCAGGTAGTCATGGTTGGTGACTTCATCAGGCAGACACCTCATTTTCAGGTATTCCCAGTGCTGCTCCTGCCCTCCTGCACACTCCATTGAATCAAGGTTGATCCTCTGTCTTGATGGTAATTGTTGTGAGGGGGATATGCCAGGCCGTGAGGTTGTGCGGGAGTACAATTCTGCTGCTATTGATGACCCACAACATATTATCGAAAACCAGACTTGAGCTGCTAGATCTGTTCAAAGTCTGTCCTAATTAGCATGGTGACAGTGCCACCTAAAATGGTGGAGGTTATTCTCAATATGCAAGTGTGACTTTATCTCCACAATGACTATGCAGTGGTCACTCTTACCCGTAACTGTCATGGACAGGTACTTCTGCAGCTGGCAGGTTAGTAAGGCTGTGGTCAAATATGGCTTTTCCCTCTTGTGGGTTCCTTCACCACCTGCCGCAGACCGATTCGAGAAGTTATATCCTTTCGGACCCAACCAGCTCAATCAGTAATGCTGCTGCTGAACCACTCTTTTTGTGGACATTGACGTCCCTAACCCAGAGTACATTTTGTGCCCTTGCCACCCTCAGCGCTTCCTCCCAGTGTTATTCAGCTTGGAGGAGTACTGACTCATCAGTTGGAAGAGGCTGGTACATGGTAATCAGCAGGAAGTTTCCTTTCCCATATGTAGACTAACACCATGAGACTTCATGGGATACAGAGTCACTGTTGAGGACTCCCAGAACAATTCCCTTCCAACTGTATCCCACGGTGCCACCACTTCTGCTTTGTCTGTCCTGCTGGTGAGAGAGGAGATATCCAGGGAAGGTGATGGGGTGTCAGGGATATAGTCATACTCACAGAACCATACCTTAAATACAATGCCAGGCTGTTGCTTCACAAGTCTGTTTATTTCTATTCACTGTTTCCTGCCAGCTGTCCCATTCTAGAAACATGGCCATATATTCGCCCCAATCCACGAAGATTTGATTTTGCAAACTAGGCTTGGAGCTTTACCAAAATCTTTCTGAAAATCCACATGTTTTACATCCATTGCTTCTCTTTCATTTGTCTCCCAGTCTGTTTCTCAAACATAATTCCCATTTCATAAATCTATGTTAGTGTTGTCTATGACCATTATTTTGAGACCCAATAATTTCTCCCAAACGATTTACTTACTATGTTCTATGTTCCATGTACTATTTCGTTTTCCACGCCAGACTTGGTTTTCCTGGTATTGTCAGAAAGTTCTGTGAAGACAGATCTGAAGTAGTAGATTCATACTTTTGCCATTTCCGTTTCCCATTCTCCATTCTCTGGTTTCAAACTGGAAAAAACCTGCACTTTCTTTTTCATACTTCACACATTGACATAATTTGACAAGCTATAACAGTTCACTCTTATAACCTTTGTGAACATTATCTTCAGAAACCCATCAATTCTTGTGTTAAGCTGCTCAATCATTGACCGTCCACATCATACACTCACAGGAGCATAGTCTCTGTGCCAACAGAAATACAGCACGATCTATATTAGTCCCACTTTCCGACAAAAGGCTCATAGACTGGAATGTAATGGCACTTCCAAGTGCTTGTCCAAGTACTTTTAACAGTTGAGAGGTTAACCTTGATAACTCCCCTCTCAGAAAGTACTTTCCAGACCCCAACACCCTCTGGGTGAAGAAAAGGTCAACTTTAAATCCTCTCTGAACCTCAAACCCTTCACTTTAAAGTGTGCTCCCTTGTTCTTGATCCTCTGTCTAAAAGGAACAGTTGCTGTCTGTCCACTCTGTCGATGCCTCTTGTTAACTTATCCTACTGAATCACATCCCCCTCAGCCTCTCTGTCAAAAGTAAACAACCCGAGCTTATCCAGCCTCTCTCCATCGCTGATATGCTCCATCCCAGGGAATATCCTGGTGAATCTCCTCTGCAACCCCCTCCAGTACAATCACATCCTTCCTGTAATGAGGCTCCCAGAACGACATACAGTACTCCATCATGGACTAAACCAAGCCCTGTATAACACTATTAATCTACTCCCTGATTAATAAACGCTCCACCCAAGGTTTAATTCTTAACTAGTCCATTACCCTGTTCAGTCACATTCAGGGATGTGTGGAGAAACACCCTGTGAGTTCCCTAGCGTGCTGCCAATCATTGTGTACACCCCATGTCTGGTTCCTCCTTCCAAAGTTCATCACCTCATATTTATCAGGATCACATTCCATCTGCCATTGATCTGCCCATCTGATTATTCCACTTGTATTTTCCTGTAAAATCAGAACTTCCTCCTCACTGCCAACCACCCGGCCAATCTTTGTGTCAAACACAAACTTACTTACCACAACTCCCAACCCTCCACACTCCCCCTCCAGATTCACACCTATACCATTTATGAATGCTACAAACAATAAGGGACACAGCACTGATCCCTGTGGTACACCAGTGGACACTGGTCTCCAGTCACACAAACAGCCTTCTCCCACCATCCTCTGACTCCTGACACTAAGACAATTTTCGCTGTAACTTTTCAAGCTATCCTTGATACTCTGAGATTTTACTTTATTTTTTTCAGTTTCCCATGCGGAACTTTGTCAAAGGCATTGCATCAAAACTAAATAAGCGACCTCCTCAAACTAATTCAATCAACTCCATTAGTGTGATTTCACTCTGATAAAGACATGATGATTATCCCTGATCAAGCCTTACCATTCTGATTGGAGTTCAATTTTCTCATTCTCTATTTTCTCCAGTAGTTTCCCGAACAGTGATTTAATACTCGCTCGTCTATAGTTTCCTGATCTATCTCTACCACCCTTACTGTGAAGTGCAATCATAATAGCTGTTCTCCAGTCCTCTGGCACCTCCCCTCTTGTCAGATTCTAATTAAAATTTCCAGTCAGCGTCTTTCCTCCCTTGACCCCAACAGTATCCAGACCTGCAGATTGGTCCAATTTTATACCAGACAAAGCCTCAAACCGCCGCTCGTATTTTACAAGAGCTTTCCAGTCCATCTTCTCGAATTCTGTACCTGCATCCTCCTTCTCCCAAGTAAAACAGCTGTGATGTTTACATGTCACAATCTATCAATGTTCGCCGGGTTGACACACTGGTTGCCCCTTTGGTTTCTAATGGACACTAACTGTTTGCTGATTATTCTGTTCTACTTGTCCGTGTAGAATATCATGGGATTCTCCCTCATCTCTCCTGCTTGCACTTCTCCATATCCCTCGGTTATTCTCTCCCCTCTATGTTTCTAAGTTTCAGTAAAATCCCCTCTCATCTTTTGAAACTCGAGATCACAGGCTGAGTTTCCCCATCAGACAATCTTGCCATTTTAGGGATTAATCTGGAGAATACCTTTTGCAGTTCGTCTGTAGTATATTCTATTTTAGATTGGGACTCAATATTGTATCTTAGATTGGGACTTAGATTGGTATACAAAACTCCCAGTTTAGTCTCAGCAACACTCTGTGCAGCTGGCGCATGGCATCTTCTATATTTCAATTACATTCACATGAATGTAAACCTAATTTTTCGTTTCCTATTTGCTTGTGTTTAGATTACATTGCGTTACAGTGTGGAAACAGGCCCTTCGGCCCAACAAGTCCACACCGACCTGCCGAAGCGCAACCCACCCATACCCCGACATTTACCCCTTACCTAACCCTACGGACAAGTTAGCATGGCCAATTCACCTGACCTGCACATCTTTGAACTGTGGGAGTAAACCGGAACACCCAGAGGAAACCCACGCAGACACGGGGAGAATGTGCAAACTCCACACAGTCAGTGTCACCTGAGGCGAGAGTTGAACCTGTGTCTCTGGCGCTGTGAGGTAGCAGTGCTAACCACTGTGCCACCCAATTCTTCCCAATTCCTTTCACTTTAACTTTTCTTATGATGTTAGTGGGAGAGTTCTTAAAAAAGATCCTCTTGAATATCCAACTATACGTTATCCATTAGCTCCTCATTGCCTACGTCCACAAGAATCATCTCAAACCATTCCAGAAAATGTTTGCCACTTATGGTTTTCGTTTCATCGATGCATTATCATCCTCCCCAGTTTTCCCATTACCTTCTATATATCCAGTAACACGTTCTTTATAATCCAGCCCAACAGACACCCGACCGCGGATGACAAGTTACTGATCTGTATTTCACCACTCTCCATCTTCATCCTTTCTTCAACTGTTGGATAATATTTGTAACCTTTGCCTTATCCAGATTGGCTAAATAACTTTCGGGAATGTATTGGAAAACAACGTGATAATCTGCGATGCAATCAATGTGCCTATTGCTGCTTCCTCTGAAATTCTTGTATGAAGTACATCTGATCTGTCAGATTTATAAATACTCAATCCAGCTTTCTTTTAAAACATGAACTCAACACTTTTAAGAATGATCTTAGACTTTACTTACACAAGTCCCATGGTCAGTTGATATTTCTGGGAGAATTTCTGGATATTCTGCCTTGAAGATAGACACAAAGAAACTGTTTCTTTTCCCTGTGATTTCTCTGTTGGCTTCAATAAATTATTCTGTCCGCACAACCACTGTTCCATATTTGACCTTGTTTTTATTTTTGTTTCATACACTGATGTACTTTTTTTTTGCAGTCTTTATGTTTTTCTTTTGTTTGTATGCTTTTTCGCTTTTTGATTTTCTTTTCTTGGTCATCCGTTGCTGGGTCCTATATTTCTCCGAATCCACTGGCTTACTACGGGACTTGGCACTCTTCTAAGCTACTTCCTGTGATCTACTAGATAGTTGAAGGTGAGGCTGAAAGGGTTAGGTCGGAGAGGCGGGTGGACCAGATTGATCGGAAGGAAGATGAACACATAGGAATGTTCAAAAGGGGGGAGGATGCTGAGTTGGAAGATTGGACTTGGATAAGGTGGAGTTAGGGTAAATGGGGAAACGGGTGAAACGGGTAATCCCACGGTAGAAGAGGAACCTTTATTCATCCATGCTTCGGGTGGTTAGGGTTTGGCGATGGAGGAGGCCCAGGACTCTCTCGTCCTTGGCAGAGTGGAAAGGAGAGTTAAAGTGTTCAGCCACAAGGCAGTGGAGTTGGTCAATGTGGCTATCCCAGATATGTTCTCTGAAATGATCCACCTGCCTTACCAATGTAGAGAAGACCACACTGGCTTTAATGTATGTAGTAGATGAGGCGTTCTGTCTCCCTTCATCACCTTTCACTTTCAACCCCACCTTCATCTACCTATCGCATTCTGAGCTAACTCCCTCCTGCCACACCGCCTTCTCATTTATCTCTCAGCCCCCTTCATCATAAGCCTCATTCCTGATGAAGGGCTTATGCCCAGAACGTCAATTCTCCTTCTCCTAGTACGCTGCCTGACTGTGCTTTTCCAGCACCACACTCTTCGACTCTGATCTTCCAGCACCACACTCTTCGACTCTGATCTCCAGCATCTGCAATCCCCAATTTCTCCTCACACCTTCAGGGCTTGGACGATTCAGATTTATGACAGTTACTTCAAATAAAACAAAAACTACCGTGTACTCAAACAGCATAAAAGAAAACCAAAGCATTGTGGTCACTGTTCCCAAAAGGTCCTTTACAGCAAAGTTTTCAATTAGTTCTTTTGATCATTCAACATCAATTCCTAAATAACCTGATCTCTAGCTCAGTGCTCGACAAAATGTTAATGCCACCATCTAACATATGCTCATGAAATCCATTTATCCCAGCATTAGCATTCAGCTGGGTTAACACAGTTTAGATATAATGTAAACAGTACGTTATTACTACAGTAGCCACAAATGTGTATATCTCATTTCCCGTTTTATAACATGTCCAGCATTTGTATTGCAGCTTTCACTTTGATATATGACTCCCATCAATGCTTCCTTCTCCTTGCTGTTTTTGCACTCCACCTTATAGATTCTGGAGAATCTGAGCGATGTGGGATTTGGGGAGATTAATGGTAGAGATCATCTCGCCACATCATTTATGATCTTCTTAAGCATCATTGTGACATTTTCTCCAGATCTCCCGTTACGCTAGTGGGGTAGAGAAGGACAATGATCGTTCATAACTGCTCTGTATTTCCCCCAGAGAGCTGAGACTGCTCTAACCAGGGTGGGAACCTTACAGCAGGCTGGTAAAGTGATGCTGCTGCTGTACAGGATCTTAGTGAGATCACATCTGGAGTAGTGTGTACAGATTTAGTCTCTTCAATGAAGAAAGGATGTTGTTATATTGGAAGCAGCTCAGAGATGGATCCCTCAGCTGATTCCTGCAATGAAGGTGCGAGCTTATAACGAAAGGATGATCAGGTTGATCCAATAGCCATTGGAGTTTACAAAAATAAAGGATGATCTTATTTCAACATAGATGACAGGAAGGAGTCAACAACTGAAGAGAATTACACAGATAGTGGGGGAATCCATTCCGTTCTCCAGCCTGTTACACAGGAACAACAGGAGGATATTCAGGCCTTCGAGCCTGTTACACCAGAATAGGACGAGGCTGTTCAGCCCCTCGAGCCTGATATATATTCGAGGCCAATCAGCCCCTCGAATCTATAACACTGGACCCAGAGTAGGCCATGCTGCACCAGTATCCTGTTACACAGCAACAGGATCAGTCCATTCAGCCTCCTCAAGTCTGCAAATAGGAACTGGAAGTGGTCACACAGTGACTGGAGATTGTTACACTGGGATAACAGGAGGCTATTCAGACCCACCGAGTCTGTTGCAAGGGAAATGTGTTAGGATAAAAACTATCTGAGACTTATTTCGTGAGAAAGGAGGAGGTAATTCAGACACGTGTCTGTTGTATAGGAACAAGAGAAGACCAATCGCTCCCTTCGTCCCATCTCTGGGATACATGAGGAGACCGTTCAGTATCTCCACTGATTATGGAGAAATATGAGAAGACCCATCAGACCCTCAAAATGTTACACAGCAACGGGAAGATTCCATAATCCCCCACCCCTCTAACGCATCAACAGGAGGTGGTCATTCTGGCCTTGGAGATGACAACATGGGAACGCCAGAAAGATTTCATCCCATCGATTTTGTACACCATCAGGATGATGAGTCCAGTCAGCCACACATCCCGCTTATTCAGCAATTGGAGCACATCTCTTAAAACCCTTTTGCCCATCAAACAGGAATTCAAAGAAAACGTAAAGGTTTTAGAAAGGGAAGAACTTATAATAACTGAATACATTAGGGAGTAAAATGCAACAATAAAGTATTGTAATTTAAGGCAAATTATTAGAATCCATTGTTGAGGACATTTGCAAACGTAAACCACAATCCATCGGACTCAACATGGTTTTACAAAAGATAAACCATGATTGAAGTGTTTTCTTGAGTTATTTAAAGATGTGACAAACAAGGTGGATAGTGGGAATCCTGGAGATGGAATATATCTGGTCTTCGTGAAGGATTCAGATACGTCCCTTCTCCAAAGTGTGAGTGGTAAGATCACACAGCATCAGTTTAGGAGTAATTTATTGGCTTGGATCGAGGCTTGGTTAACTAACAAAATGCAGTCAGGTTAATTAAATGTATCATTTTATATTGGAAAATGCAATATGTTGGGTGCCATAGATTTCAGTTCTCATGCCTCAACCATTTGGGATCGATATTATTACTCGGTTGACGGGATAGAAAATACTGTAGCTACATTTTCAGATGACAGTAACATAGGTGGGAAATTGCTTCGGAATGACGATGCATGATATTTAAAAAGTATATAAATAGGTTGGATGAATGGGCAAACATTTGGCAAGGAAAATTAAATTGGATAAATATGGGGTTATTCAAGTTGACCAGCTTAATAAAAAGGCAAATTATTATCTAAATGGAGAGAAAGTTCAAAGTGCTTAAGTGCACAGAGATCTGGGTGACTGCTTTCACATCACAGAAAACTTGCTTGCGGGTACTTCAAATACTGAGAAATGCAAGCATAACTTCATTGTTTATTTGTAAAAGGATAGAGTAGAAAGGTAGGGAGTGTTGCTGTAGCTATGCAAGGCATTAGTGAGGCTGTAACTGGAGTACAGTTTGGGTGTCCTGCAGAATGAGGTATTTCTATTGGAGGAAATTCAGAAGAGCTTCATTAGAATGATTCCATATTTGAAGTGTTTGTCTTATGAAGAGAAATTGAGCAGTTCAGGCCTATACTCTCGATTTTATAAGAACGATAGGAGAGCTCATTGAGGTCTGTAAGATGTGAAATATAATTGAAAGTGTAGATGTGGAGTGGATATTTTTTTCATCAGCCGCAATCTCCAACAAGAGACTAGAGTTTGACGATCGAGAGATAGCAGGGATGAGGAACAGAGGCCGCGATGACATCAGACATGATTGTATTCCATGGCGGAGCAGATTCGAGGGTTTGGATTCCTGACTGATTCTCCTCGTTCATATTCAGCTTTTCCACTGTGTTACACAGTAATGGGAGAGGATTGTGTATCAAATAGGAAGCAGGTGCTCTGGATAAATCAGTCTTAATCAGTTTGACAGAACGTCACCAGTGGAGTCACACAGTGACCAGTGCTGGGTCCTCCACTATTTACACTCTATATCAATGATCAGGAGGATTGAACAGATATAGAGATACTGAGTTTGGTCATGTTGCTGTGATAAGCAAGAGATTAAATTATCAAGAGAGGTAAAGGCAATGGATAATAATTTGGCAGGTGAAATATACCATGATACAACCTGTCATTTCATTTACAGTAATAATGGAAGGCAGTATGTTACTGAAATGGAGAGGGATTACAGGACTTAATGATACTGTGTACTGGGGGGTTCACTCAGACCCGTTCAGACATGGGAGGTTTTGCTCCGTCCCTGATCGTCTGCTCCTTCACACTCCAAGTGACCCCATTGCTCTCCGTACACATGGAATGTTTTGCAGTGTTTGGCATGCTGTTTTCAAACATGTATTAAGGGGACGGCCTTTATCCAAGATACATTCATTCCTTTCTACATGGAGACCCGAAGACGATGGGAATGCTGTCTGCTTGTGAATGAAGGAACTGTGGCTGCTGTCAGGACAGAGGTATTCACCAACATCGTGTACTGTGCATGGACACACGGTAACATTAACAGAGAGAGAGCTCCTTCACTTCCTCTACCTCTCCCCATTGACATGGGTACGCTGCAGATCCCATGTACACCATCAGGAATCCCATTATACTGGATACACCCGGCAGCTCCCTGCTGTGGGTGAAACGATGTATTTACCTCATCCACCATATATATCCTCCATTACCGAATGGTTACATTGATGGCAACATACTGGGAGATGATGGCTATTTCACCCAGTCCTGTTTGGAAAGTTCCAGAACATAGAAGCTGAATGAAACTGTGACCCGAACAGCCACTGGCAGCACCGTCCTTTCCCCTGGGGTGAAGCTGCAGGACGCGTTAAAGGAGGTGACACCGCTCTGTGACCAGCTGCTTTTTCAATAAGTGTCCCCTCACACTCTGCTCCTGGATTAAGTGTAGCTTGCGAGGCTGTTAATCGAAAACTCGGGTGGGTCCAACAGATCCCTTTCCACTCATACACTAACTCTGTGTTTTCAGAGTTTCCCCACTCTGTAACCTTTACTCCATTTGTAGCTCATGTTACTGACCCAGATGCTGTAACTACAGTCCCCAGGCTCCACCCAAAGATGGGTCAGCAAATCCTCATGTCTCCCTGAATGTCTCAGGCAGCTCACAGCACAACCTCCAGCAAACCATCCCCAACCCCTCCACTACATTTTCAAGAAGAGTCAGTCAGAAACTCCTCATCTATAAGTGTTGTGGACCAGACCAGATCCCTGCAAAATATTTTAAGAAGGTCGCTTAGACCCAAACCTTTCCTTATTTTGAAAATAGATGTGAAGTTTGCGTTCCAGATATGTTGTGACTGGTCAAACCACTCGACATTAAGCAAAATATAATCTATTCAAATGCTTTAGTTAAAATACAATTAAAGAAAAGAACATTTTGAAATAGCTTATATGTTTGAACACTTACACAAACAATAGATACCGTACCTTCTTGGTATACACTGCTTGGCACAAAGATATATTCAAATACAGATCCTTACATGCAGTTTTCCGATCGAAGAGATGTCAACATCAACAGAGATCTCAGAGAGAAAAGCAGCTGGGGATCATGTATTGAAACTTCCAAACCTTTCCGGGATCTCCAACAGCTTCTGAATGCTGCAGCTAAAAGCAAACCGAGAAAACCTGGTCTGGGAGAGCTGGCCGCTGCCCTTCCATTGTTACCAATGTTTTAATAAAACCTAAAGGCTTTCTCAATTATTTACTTAAACTGTTTTCAGACAGCAGTTCTGCACCTCTGTCTTTATAACCTCTCTTCAAAAAAAAATCCCAAGATAAAATAACCTTTTTATCGTGATAGTATACTCACAACTCCACCTTTAATAAAATGATCCATCAATATACAAAAAGGGATTCATTTTAGACCTCCTAATCTTCCTCTATGAGTAGACTGGCGGGAATGGCGGAATTTCCTTTCACTGAAAGACTGAAGTGACTGGGCTTGTATACCCTTGAGTTTAGAAGACTAAGAGGGGATTTGATTGAGACATATAAGATTATGAAAGGATTGGACACTCTGGCAGCAGGAAACATGTTTCTGCTGATGGTTGAGTACTGAACCAGAGGACACAGCTTACAAATACGGGGTAGACCATTTAGGACAGAGATGAGGAGAAACTTCTTCATCCAGAGAGTGGTGGCTGTGTGGAATGCTCTGCCCCAGCGGGCTGTGGAGGTCCAGTCTCTGGATTAATTTAAGAAAGCGTTGGATAGAGCTCTCAAAGATAGTGGAATCAAGGGTTATGGAGATAAGGCAGGAAGAGGATACTGATTAGGAATGATCAGCTATGATCATATTGAATGGTGGTGCAGGCTCGAAGGGCAGAATGGCCTACTCCTGCACCTATTGTCTATAGTCTATTGACTGCAATGCATATATATTACATTGACTCTGAGCATACAAATGTTCACAACGAGATTCGATTTCAGTCATTTTACTCCTGCCACAGAATGCCTTTGTCTTTCTTCACTCAAGTTTCCACAACGTGTCAAAACTTAGGTTTTCTAACCCCGTCACATGTATAATTTCATATTGAATGGCGGAAATAATAAGCTCAGTCGACACAGACTGGTATTTTTCTCCCAAAACTTCTCCAAAAACTTTAAGGGGTCACGATCAGTGAAAACGATTTGTCTCAGATACGTTATTTGCAATGTAAATGCTGAAATGTTGTAACACCAACACCAAGCTCAAGGCCTCCTTCCCCATTGTGGAATAAACCTGTTGATGTTTCCACTGGACACTCCAACCACACGTTACATAATGGAGCACTTCTCATCTCTCCAATAGTCCTTCTGAATGACATAGCTCCTCATGTCTCAGCATAAAAGGATTACATACTTCTGTACCTCTTAATGCTGTAACCTCTTTACCTGCTACTCCTGGCCTATGCCAGTAAACCTTACTCTCACAGGGATATGTTCTAAGAAAACCTCACACATTCTTCTCAATCTCTCACAGAAATCAAACTTTGATTTCTGAACTCAATCATCATCATCAGCCATTTTAGCTTCTAACCTTCCCATTGTTACTCTCTGCTCTTCCACATGAGTTCTCATGAATGCAGGAAGTAAATTGTTGAACTTCTCGAAAATAAGAATCTCTCTAAGGGTCATAGGTTTGCTCTGTTTTAATACCATTCCCCACCTTTCAAAATTTGTTTGATCCTTTCAAACACAACGTGCGTTTAACCAGGCATGCTATTTTAGATTCCTGAAACACTGTCTGTCAGCTTCTGGCACAAGCTCATATGCACTTCAAATGGCTTTCTTTACCACCTCATACTCAGCAGATACCTCCTCTGATAGGGATGCAAATGGCTATCAGCTTTGTTTGAATCAACTATATCCACATGTTCTCTGGCAACTGCATTTCTTTCGCCACTTTCTGAAATGATATTAAAAAGGCTCCCTCCATCATTCTCATCAAATTTAGATAATACCTGGATGTATTTAAACAGATCCCCATCAGTCCTTTGGCAATATAGGGTTGCTCATCCTCACTATCCTCCTTATCCAGCCGACTGTCTGCCTTCATCACCATCTATGTCAACTTTCCTCTCTAATTACTAACTTTTGAAGTTGAAACTCTCTGCTTTTCTTCTCTCTTTCTTCTCTCTTTCGTCTTCATTTCCTTTTCTTTTATTTCTACTTTTCATCATAATTCAAACTGTTTCAATTCCTTTTCATGTTCAAGGTGCCTCATTTGAAATTGAATTCTAGCCATTTCCTAAGACTCTGATGGCGGTTCCACCAAATGTAATTGCCGAGCTCTAGCTGTAATTACCTTTCATTTTCGCACAGACAAACACAACCCCAACTCCAGCGTGTCTGTCAATTTCTACAGCTTCCCTTCATTACCCCTAACTTTACTTCTTCCACACCCAGAGAACTCTTAGTTACTGAAACTGTCATTATACTCAACACACTGTTTAAACCAACCGAATTCAACATCCAGAACCAAAGACACTAACAACTACCATACGGGACCTTTGAACCCAATAGCCTCCCAGTGCATACTCTCCAGTGTTTGCATGAGCTGATTCTGGATTCTCGAGTTTCCTCCCACAATCCAAAAGTGTGCATGTCAGGTGAATTGGCCATGCTAAATTGTTTGTAGTTTTCAGGGATGTGTGGGTTAGGTGCCTTAGTCGGGGTAAATGTGTAATAATAGGGTAATGGAATGGGTCTGGGTAGGTTACTCCTCGGAGGGTCGGTGTGGACTTGTTGGGTCAAATGGCCTTTTTGCAGACTGTAGGGATTGTAATTCTAAACCCAATTTGGTATTATCAATTTTGAACCAGACAAGAGACCCCAGTTTGTTATAGACCAACCAGACTGACTCAAACTAGTTTAAGAGGGTACCTTGGATGCCTACTTTTTCTTATTTTGAAGGTAGATGTGAAGTGGGTGTTCCAGATGCGATGGTACTAGTCAAACCACTCACCATAAAGCAAAACACAATGTATTTAAACACGCTAATCGAAATCCATTCACAATGAAGAGGAATTTAGACTAACTTAACTATTGGAAACCTTAACAGAATAATGGATACAGTACCTTCTACAAATGAACTGTTCCAATATACTACAATCACCTAAACACACCCCTTGGCAAAAAGGAACATTCAAACATGCATTCTTGCATGCAGTTCTCCAATGCAGGAGGAATGAGCATCATCAAGTGTGCTTCCAGAGAGAATAGCAGCTAGGGATAATTTACTAAAACTTACACCCGTTCTGGGACCCCAAGCACCTGGTGATTATTATTGCTACAATGAAAAGAAACCTAGAAAGCCTGGTCTATGCGAGCTGGCCATGGTTACTACTATTTATTAAAAACCTAAAACCCCCATAAGTTATTTACTTGAGCCGTTTTCAGTAGGAAGTTTGGCCTTTAAGAGCTCTTACTAAAAATAAGGAGAAAATAACCTTTTCTTAAAAAAAGAGACAGCATTGTCAGGCAATTTAGATGCCTGGTCCTTTACTCAGTTCTCTTCCTCGTGTTACTGATCGCATGGTCACCTGAGAGGGATAGCCACAGGTACACACCAAGTTACAAGGATGTGTCTCATAACATCTGTAACGCCCCTGTCCATGAACCATCACATGGGACACACCGGGAAGTGAACAACAGCCTGACACACGCCATTTCATTATTTCTGAGCTGCACAATGCCAGCACTCGATACATTAGGGAGACAAAAACCCAAGGCCAGGGAAAGATACAAAGGGACAGAGAGATTCACATTAAAGACAGAAACAGGCAGTTAATTAACTGAAAAGATGTTGTGTACATAAGGGGAAAAAGACAGGGCAGTGGGACTAACTGCAGAAGTGAGATCTTCGTGAGTAAAATTACAAGAATGAGAACATTGAATAAAGGCATTGTCAGATCAGCTGAAATGGTTTGTTACATCAAATTCTGAATCTGCTTCACAGAACACCACAAACAACATAAACTGGGACAAGATGACAGCCCAGCATGGAGAGCTGTGCACACCATGCTAGTGTGTTGCTCAGTGAACTGCACTATCTGGAGAGTATTGAAAACAATACTCACATATGCTAACTATACTCGCATCAGATTACTGCCTATAATGGAAAGGTTTGCTCTCTCTCTGTGTTCATCAGAGACTGAGAGAGTGTGCGCGATAGGCGTGGTTGAATACGAAACTCATTGTTTGAGAAGGAACGCACATGGAGAAAACAATTTTAAATAAGAACAGCTGGCAGGCTTTTTGTTTATCAATAGAGAGAACGAGGGAAGTTTCATGGACAGATGAGGTAAAGTATTTGAGAATGTTAAAATAAAGGCATTGCCAGACAAAACAGCAATATACATGGGTGTGCACATGAATGACAGATCGATGGGAGTTTGGTGTGAGTTCGAATCAGATTTGCTTCGGAAGGTTTGAAGCCGGGAGCATCAGCAGCAGATTATTGGCTTCATTAAGCCTGTACTTCATAGCTCAAGGTTCAAACAGCAGATGGAATAAACCAGTGAGATATATTCTGGAGTGGTGAGTATTTCAAGTTATAAATGTCAGAGAATGGTGTCAAGAATCAGCTCATTGTCAAAGGGATCTCCCACAGTTGTGATATGTCTGCTTCAGCCGCAGATATTGGCCAGGGATGGGATGGAAACAGTGGAAGGAAGTGGAGTTTGTAACCAGAACAGTCGACTGTGACCTCCATGCTCTTAACAGCAAAGGCAATGATACGATGCATTATGATTCTCCCCTGAAACTGAATAGTTCAACATAGAGATCCATGAGTAACACTGCCAGAGCAGAGAGCGAGACAGTAATTGAACACCTTCATTGATGCAGTTAGCAGTGGTCTGTAGAGTGAATATCTAGATTGAGAGATTGGATTGGATTGGAACAATAATAGTGGCAGGAAGTGTAGACGATATGAAATAACTAGAATACAGTCATAGCTGGTTTATAAAAAACAAAATCTGGATAGTGACACTCACCAGGAACACCAACGATAGCCAGGAAGGGATAATAAAAGTATTGAATAATGAGAAGAGCGTTATAGATCCGCAATGATAATGACATCCAATCAAATGCAGAAAGATACCAAACATAATCGGCTAAGCTCCTGTCTATTGTTGGAATATTCCTGTTTAATGTTCTCAGATTCTGATCCATTGTTGGAATATTTCAGTCTCATGTTCTCAAATTC
The DNA here is from genome assembly GCF_047496795.1 of Chiloscyllium punctatum. Taxonomy (NCBI): domain Eukaryota; kingdom Metazoa; phylum Chordata; class Chondrichthyes; order Orectolobiformes; family Hemiscylliidae; genus Chiloscyllium; species Chiloscyllium punctatum. The sequence goes on along the minus strand of NW_027310101.1, from coordinate 148,262 downwards.
TGATCCATTGTTGGCACATTCCAGTCTAATGTTCTCAGATTCTGATCGATTGTTGGAACATTCCAGTCTAATGTTCTCAGATTCTGATCTCTCCTCCCCTCTCTCTGGATCTGCTGATCCCTGTCAGTGCTGTCGGTGATGCTCCCGCTCATGTTATGGAATAACACATTGAACGGAGCCCATTTATCATTAAAAGATGGAAACTCTCCACTGGGATAATTAGAATCCATGGAGATTGGCATTAATCGCAGTCACTGAACAAATAGGCTCAGTTAACCTGTTCAATAAATCACTTTTCATATACTGGATGCAATGGATGAGGGTTGCTGAGGGATGGACCATAAATCTTTCAATATTTTATATCTTTTTTTCCTTGTATATGAGAGTATTAACAGAACACTGCAGGAGTCTATGTACGTTCCATTCTGTTTATGAAAGGAGGCAGTTCTAAAATAACAGATCGGCTGCATAAAAAAGGGGGCGGGGTGATGGGCAAGTTTCGAGAAACCTGAACACAAAGTACGGTGCTTATTGAACAGTGTGCGGCCACTCCTGATTTTAATGTCCTGTTATCAAATCCTTTCATAACCTTGAGATAGAGCATTGAGACTGCTGCTCAGGTACAAGCCGAAGAAATTCTCTCCCAATGGGCCTCTTACAGAGGGAGAAGAGAAGACCAATCAGCTCATATTAGCCTGTTGCTACTTGAAAAGGTGGAAAGCTGGAATATTGGCACATTTTGTCAACAGAATCATTCAGAACAAAGAGATGCGTTGCTGCAGCTGCATAAAGTGTAACTGAGAGAGCACTTGCAGTACATTGTATTGTCTGTGTTTCTGTATCTGAGAAAGGATGGACCTCCATCAGATAAAGTTTAATAGCTGCTCGTAATCCACGGGTTGCTGTGTCTCGGATCTGTTACACAGGGACAGGAGGAGGCCGTGCAGCCTCTCGAGTGTGTTTAGAAGAACTGGAGGAGGCCATTAAGCCTCTTGAGTCTATTACAGAGGGACAGGAGGAGCCTAGTCAGACTTTCGAGCCCGTTATAGAGGAGCAGGAAGTGTTGATTTAACTTTCAAGTCTGTTACGCATAAATATTGGTTTTAAATTAGTTGTGGAATAGGAAATACCTGATGTCAACATTAAAGTTCTAACTTTGAACAAGGCCAATTTTGAAAATGTTAGGCGTGCCCTGTGAAAGGCTGATTGGAATACCCTATTCACAGGTAAAGGGATGGTTGGTAAATGCAAGGCCAACAAAATGTGGTTTCAGAGAGGCCAGAGCCAACGTGTTCCTATTAGTGAGAGGGGCAAGGCTGGTGAGTGCAGGGAGTGCTGGATGGTTAGATATATTGATGCTCTGGTCAAGGTAAGGAAGGAGGCATATGTCAGGTAAACAGAGCTGAGATCAAGTGAATCCCGAGAGGAGTATAAGGGCAATAAGTGTATAGTCAACGGGAAATTCGGGCCAGAAAAATGTGGACATGAGATGGCTTTAGAAATAGGGTTAACGAGGCATTGAAGAAATTCTACAAATCCTTTAATGGTAAAAGATTAACTAGGGGGAGAACTGGGCCCCTTAAAGATCAGTAAGACGACCTATGTATGGAACCACCCGAGATTGGAGGGATATGAAACAAAACCTTCTCCTCGGTATTTAATGAGGAGGAGGTTACAAGAGCGAGAGAATGAATAAATATACAGTGATACATTGAAAGGTGTCTATATTACAAGGAGGTGTTTGACATTTTAAAACACATAAAGGTGAACTAATCCCTGGGACCTGATCATTTGTATCCCAAATGTTTGTGAGAAGCAAGGAAAGAAATTGGTCAGCATTTTGCTGATATATTTGTATCATTCATTTCCATAGGTGAGGTGTCAAAAGACTGGAGGGCTGCTAACATAGTGACATTATTTAAAAAGTAAGGGAAAAAAAAGGTAACCATAGATCGCTGAGCCTGACGTCAATGGTGACTAAATTGTTGGAGTGGATTTTGTTGGAAAGGTTGTAAATGCATTTGAAAAGACAAGGACTGAAGAGGGCTTTGTACATTGGAGATCACGTCTCACTGACTCGGTGTAATCTTTTGAGGAAGTGATGAAGATGACTGATGAAGACAGGCCAGTGGATGTTGTCTTTATGGAATTCAGTAAGATTACCAAACTGTTCTACATGGTAGACTGGTTAGCAAGGTTAGACTTCCTCAGATCCAGGGAGAACTCGTCATTTAGATCCGAAATTTTCTTGAATATTGGAGACAGGCCGTGACAGTGGACATTTGTTCATGAAACTTGGAGACCTGTGACCAGTGGCGTGCCACAAAGATCAATAGTGGGTCCACTGCCTTTTGTCACTGATACAAATCATTTACATTTGAGTTTATGAAGTATGTTCAGTAAGTTTGTAGATAATTCCAAATTTGGTGGTGTTGTCGACAGTGAAGAATGATCTCTCAGACTATAATGGGACCTTTTTAGGTGAGCCGAGGAGTGGCAGATAGAGTATATTTTAGTTACATATGAGGTGTTGCATTTTGGCAAGACAAATCAAGGTAAGAATTACAGGTAGTGCCCTGTCGAAAGCTGCCAGTGAAGGAGAACTCCATTGAAAGTATCGAATCCCTACAGTGAGGAAACAGGCGTTTCGGCCCATCGAGGCCACACTGAACCTCTAAACAGTATCCCACTGGACAAACACCTGCCATATCCCTCTGAGCCTGCATTTCCCATGGGTAATCCACATACCCTACACATCCCTGGGTACGGTGCGCAATTTAGCTTGGCCAATCTACCCTTATCTGTACATCTTTATACAGTTGGAGTAAAACATAGCACCCGGAGGAAACTCACACAGACAGGGGAGAATGTACAAACTCCACACAGCGAGTCATTCAAGGATGGAATTAAACCCAGGTCGCTGCCCTGTGAGGCAGCAAAGCTAAACTAGTGGTGTAGGTTTTCCATTCCTTGAAAGTGCTGTCACAGGTAGACAGCGCAGTGATGAAGGCATTTGGTGATCTTCCCTTTATTGGTGCGTGCTTTGAGTCGAAGCATTTGCATGACATGTTAAATCTGTACAGGACATGCGTTTGGCCACTTTTGTAATATTGCCTTTAATTCTGGTCTCTCTACTGTCGGAAAGATGTTGTCAAACTTGAAAGGATGCAGAAGAGATTTAAAAGAATGTTGCAGGTGTTGGAGGGTTAGAGTTACAGGGAGAGTTTTAATAGGTTGGGGCTATTTTCAAGTGTTGAGGCTGGGGAGGGGGAGGATCCTTAAAGGGGTTTATAAAATCATGAGGGGCATAGATAAGGTAAACAGTCAATGTCTTCCCAGGATAGACGAGTCCAAACTTAGAAGACAAAAGTTTAAGGTGAGAGGAGAAAGATTTAAAAAGGGACATGAGGGACAACATTTTCACACAGAGACTGCTGTGTGTATGGATTGAACAGACAAAAGAGGTGGTGGGGGCAGGTACAGTTACACCATTTAAAAAGCATTTGGATGGATACATGCATGGGAAGGGTTTAGAGGGAGATGGGCCAAGTGCTGGCAAGGGGGACGAGGTTAATTTAGAATATTTGGCGGTATAGATGACCAGACAGAATGACCTTTTTCCGTGTTGTACATCTCTGAGAGTCTATTGACTCTTCAGTGTATAACACGGGAACAGGAGGAGGCTATTCAGCATCTGAATTTTGCCAATCGGCTTGTTTGCTCAATCACAGAGAGTCAAATACTAAAATACATCATTCAGAATTTTATGGTGTTTTACAGAAACGGGAGAAAGGCCTTTAATCAAGAAAAAGCTGTGAAGAATGTGAAGAGGCCATTCAGTCCCTCACCTCCATTCCACAGGAGCAGCAGGTGAGCACAGAGCTATTGGAGCCTGTTACTCAGGAGCAGGAGGGGGACATCTACTTTCACAAACTTGGGATCAGGAGGGAGTCATTCAACTGCTTGAAACTGGGACACAGGGACAGGAGACAGTTACTCAACTGTTCGAGGCTGGGACACAGGAACAGGAGCCAGTCACTCAACTGCTCAAAACTGGGGCACAGGGAAATCTGGAGGATAGTGAGGCTCAAGGATCCTATTACGCAGGGACAGGAGGAGGTGACTCACTCCCCAATAGTATGGGACACTGGGAGAGAAGGGGAGTTTGCTTGGAACAAACAGAAATATATGAATATGTTGCATCAGTGGTCCATTCAATCCTGCCCCACCATTCACTAAGACCACGGCTGATCTGATGGTGATTCCCTCATTCCATTTTACAGAGCTTCCCCTCTCTGCAGCCTCTGCTCCATTGTTGGTCATGTTGCAGACAGAGATGCTGTAACAACAGTTACCATGACTCATCAAGAGGGTCGGGTCTAACTGGATGAGTCACGATTTGAGGAGTTCAATCACAATAATTAAAACAAAAATAAAGGCATAGCCAGATATTTAGTTCTCTCACATTCGCAATCTAACTCACATGTTCAGGATGGAGCACTGTGTAGATCCGGCTCGTGTCTGCTGAATGCAACCCAGCTCTGTGCGGAGTGAAACTCTGTGCAGCCCACACCAATGCTGGATCTATAATCCCGGGCTAAATGTCGAGCGTGGGGGGCTGTGCAGTCCGCACTGGTTCATTCATATATAAACCCAGATTGTTGCATTGTTCGGTAACACTGTGTTAGATCGCAGCTCAGTGTGGGGAAACTGGCAACCAATGTTGGAACTGACAGGATGTGCAGCTCCCATCCATTTACAGCTCCATATCTCCACTGTGCCTTGACAAGGGATGCTGAAATGTGAAAGTCACTACGAGGAAGAGATGTAAATGGAAACAATTTAAATACCAATAGTTCTGATTAAGGCGATTATCACTCTAGTATTTAAAGATGAAATAACTGAGATAATATCCAATGAGATTTTGTAAATGATGCAAACAATAAGAGGGGTTGGTGACGTTATAGTGGTTGTACTATAAGCCTTCAAATAATCAATGGGAATTAGAGGAACAAATATGCAGGAAGACTGGCGTGACTTGCAGGAGCAATAGGGTTGTCATAATAGGTGATTTTAATTATCCTAACATAGACTGGGACTTCCAGAGGGTTAAGAACTTAGGTGGAACGTAATTTGTTAAGTGTGTTCAGGAAAGCTTCCACAAGCAGCATGTACAGGGTCCACCTCGGGAAGGGACAAACTCGACCTACTGTTGGGAAACAGGGCAGGATAGGTGACGGAGGTAAAGTGGGGGAGCATTTTGGGAAAAGTGACCAGAGATGTATTAATGTTAAAATAGGTATGGTAGGGAAAAAAAATGGCCCACAGATTCAAGTTCTAAATTGGGGCAAGGCGAATTTTGTTGACATTAGACAGGGGATTTCATGGCTTGATTGGAGTAGTGTGTTTCCAGACAAAAGGATCCCGGGAAAGTGGGAGGGCTTCAAAAGTGAGGTAGCTCGAGTTCAAGGTCTGCATGTTCCTGTGAGGGTGAAGGGAAAGTGAGGCTGGAAGAGAGAACCCTGGATAACAAGAGATATTGCGGCTCTGAGCAGAAAGAAAGGAGGCATCGCTCAGGTACAGGCAGCTGGTTCCAAGGGAATCACTGGAGGTACACATGGGTTAAAGGAGTTTACTGAAGAAGGAAATCAGCAGGGCTAAAATGGGGTATGAGATAGCCTTGGCTGAGCAGATGAAGATGAATCCAGATTCAGTATAGTAAATAAAAAGAACAACTAGAGAGAGATAGGACGCCTTAAAATCCAAAATGGGCATGCATGTGTAAAACCTCAAGAGATGGGTGAGGTCCTCAATTTCCCCTCTGTGTTTATCATGAAGAAAGACATGAAGACCTGTGACCTTTGGGAGGTTAGTTGCGATATCTTGGCACAGTCAATATCACAGTAGAGGTGTTGTTGGAAATATTAGAATGCATAAAGTCAGATAAATCTCTTGGTCCTGACCAGATATATCTAAGAGCACTGCACAAGGCGAGAAAAGGTAGTTCAGGGGCAAGGTCCCGGAAGACTGGGCAGTAGCAAATGTAGTGCCCTTATTCAGAAGGGCTGCAAAGAAAGGCCTGGGAAATATAGACCAGTAAGCTTCACATCTGTATTCGGTAAACCGCTTGAGAAGGTTCGGAGATATAAGATATGGATGCATTTGGGAAGACAGAGTTTGACTTGGAGCAGTCAGCATAGCTTTGTGCGTGGCAGATCATGCCTGACAAAGTTTGATAGAGATTTTTGAGGAAGTGACCTGGAAGGTTGATGAGGAAAGATGGTGGACATCGTCTATATGGATTTCAGTAAGGTCTTTGATAAGGTTCCACATGGTAGGCCGCTCTAGAAGGTTAGATCGCATGGACTCCAATGTAAACTGGCAAATTGGCGACACAATTGGCTTAATGTTCTGAAACAAATGGCTTTGGTGGAGGTATGCTTGTCAGACTGGAGGCCTGTAACTAGTGGAGTGCCTTAGTGGTCGGTCCTGGGCCCATTGCTGTTTGTTATCTATATCAATGATTTGGACCAGAGTGCACAACGCAACGTTAGTAGGTTTGCAGATGACACTAAATTAGGAGACATCACTTACAGTGAGGAACGTTATCAGAAATTGCAGCAGTACCTTGATCAGCTGGGGAAGTGGGCTGAGAAATAGCAAATGGAGTTTAATTTAGATAAGTGTGACGTCTTGCATTTTGGAAAGTCAAATCCAGGGAGGAGTTTAATGACGAATGATAGTGCCTTAAGACGTGTAGTGGAACAAAAGGTCGTTGGAGATCAGGTGCACGGTTGTCTGAAATTTGAGTCACAGATACACAGGACAGTGAAGAAGGCTGTTGGCACATTGGCCTTCATCAACGCATTGAGTATAGAAGTTGGGACGTTATGCTGCAATTGTACAGGATGTTGGTAAGGCTGCAGTTGGAGTATTGTGTTCAGTTTTGTTCATCTTGCTCTAGAAAGGATATTATTGAACTAGAAAGTATGCAGAACAAATTTCCAGTGATGTTTCCTGGGCTATAAGCTCTAAGTTATAGGCAGAGGTTGGAGAGGTTAGAACTTATTTCTTTACAGCTAAGGAAACTGAGGGGGTTCTTATAGAAGTGTAGCCCTTATAAAATCATGAGAGGCGTGCATGGAGTGAATACTTCAACCTTCTTTCTCAAGTTTGGTGAATCGTTGACTAGAGGACATCCATTAATGTTTGGAAAGGATAAAAAATATAAAAAGGAAACTGAGGGGCAACTTTTTTACATAGAGTGTGGTACACATATGGACTGAGCTGTCAGTGGAAGTGATTGAGGTGGGTACAATAACAACATTGAAAAGGCAATTGGACAAATACACAGATAGGAAAGGATTAGAGGGATACAGAACAAGGGCAGGGAAATGGGGTGAGTCTGGATGTACATTTTGGTTGCCATGGACCAGCTAGGCCAAATGACTAGTCATACTGGCAGTCTCGTGCAATATGACTGTAAATGAGTGTGTTTTGGGGTGGAGATAGGATGCGGGGGGGAGACTGAGATAAAATATCATGGAAGGATATGTTCACAGGTTTCAGAATGAAGACATTTCGATAGTATCATGCAACACGGGTCAGTATTTCGAAGAATTATGAGTGAAAGGGATATTGCTGTGAGTTCAGGCGATGGAGAGTTTTGGATGAGCATTTGTTCTGCAGCTTTGTAACTGGGAGTGAGGACAGCAGAGTCTTCGCCTCACTGGGCTGAATCTAACAAAAAACTGTCGCAGTGACATTTAAATTAGGTGTGACAGAGGGGTTGTCTGCACGAGGCCGAGCTAGTTTCCTGGTGCTATCTTACCAAACTCATCTCATTAACTAGCCACCCCACTCCATAGTGTCCCTCTCATACAATGCCAGCCCGATTCTGCCACCCATCATGACTGGAGGTACTCACAATCGCCTGGATGCCCCTGGATATTCTGTGATCACTGACACTGGTGCCATCTTGAAAAGGCCGATGGGCACACGGTTGCGCTTTCTCACTTTGGAGCTGCCCTGCACATTTTCCCCAAACATGGCAGCGAAGGGGAAATTACACCACGGTTTGTCGACAGCAACATGGAGATCCTGGTGGATGGGCAAGTACAAAAGGGGACCATTCTCTTCCCAGAGGGGGCCACACTACCAGACCCACCGAGCATGGTCTGCTCTCTCCACCTACCTCAGTGCAGTATCTACGGTCTGAAGAAATGTCCAGCAATACAGGAAAAGCATCAATAACCTTCCCCACTCTGGAGGGTTAAGGGTCACCGTGTTCTCTCTGCTCCCTCACACTCACTGTATATCTGTTCTAGCACTGACCCCCGAACAAGGCTCATGCTGCACCAATCTCACTACTGCATACAGCACCTTCCCTCTCTTTCTCTCTTGCCTTTCTAATGCCACCCACATAGTTATAGAATAGTCCTGGGAATGCCAATTATGGAATTTTCCAGGTATTGTTCCAACTTATTCCCAGTTTCAGGAAAACGGCTGTGCCCCAGTGTGTAACATGTAAGAGGATGGAGTAGAGATGTACGTTTCTCAAATCACACACAATTAAAATCTATCATGAGGCCATTCAGTATTTCAAACATGCTCCAACATTCAATACGTTTGGGGGTGATCTGATGGTTTTCTCAGCTCCATGTTACAGGAACTTTTAGTCATTCAACCCCCAGGTTCCTGTTACTGAGCAGACGATTCTCAGACACTTCATACCCCGGGTTTCTTCTCGCATGTGTTCAGAAGGCATTTCTCATGGGGACGGACTCTGCTTACAATATATTTCATCTGATTTATAAATTCATACAACAGTCAGCATGCTTTCCACAGACCAATCAAAAACATGCACTTATTTTATGCTTATCGATATCCAATCACAATTAGTCATTCTGGTTATTTCACTGGTCTCACCTTATTGTATTCAGCCAAAGACAGCTTCCAAACACTTGCCTCATTAAAAAATATGATCTCTAGCAGAGAACGTTTTTGTCTGAAATACGCCTTTTCCCTTGTCATTAAAATTTCTCTTGCCCTTTGTCTGTGACTGATTCTGTGTGTAACAGTTACACAGTCTCCCGCTCAGTTGGCTGGATGGTTGGTTTGTGATGCAGAGGGAGGCCACCAGCGCAGGTTCAATTCCCCACACCGACAGAGGTTACCATGAAGGGGATGCTCTCTCAACCTCACCCCATCACCCGTGTTGGGACCTTCAATGTAAAGCATGAGTGATCTCTCTGAAAAAGAGTTATTTGGGACTCGAATCTATCAATGTTTGCATTTGAATTTTTTAACATTTATTTTATTGAAAAAGATATTTTATTATTTATATTAAACCAATAACAAAACAACTCAAATAACTGAACAAAATTACACCCATGTGCATGTATATACAAAATAAGTTAAAGTCTCTAAACGGACAGAAGAAAAACAAAAATAAACAATAAATAATCAATAAATAATATGGCTCAGCATAACAAAGTGATAGCTCTCGTTCTTCGAGAGCATGAACTGATACACATTCATACATTCACAATTTTTAATATGTGGTTCATTAGACAATATCGTCATGGCTATACAAAAGCCCTGTTTAAATTGTCAGATCAGCCTGTATCGCGGTAATCCAAAAAGGGTTGCCATATCTTATATAAATCTCTGCTTTTCGGTGCACTATATTTGTGAGAATGTCCAAAGGGATATTCCCCATGACGAGCTTATGATGACACAACAGACCCGGAGGTTTTTCAGACATCCAACACAACAGAATATTTTTACTAGCACAGGAAGTATGTGGCAGATACTAAAGGAGTATTGTGCATCAGTATTTACGGTGGAAAAGGATATGGAAGATATAAAATGTAGAGAAATAGATGGTGACACCTTGCAAAATGTCGATATTACAGAGGAGGAAGTGCTGGTTGTCTTGAAACGGGTAAAGGTGGAAAAATCCCCAGGACCTGATCAGGTGTACCCTAGAACTCTGTGGGAAGCTAGAGAACTGATTGCTGGGCCTCTTGCTGAGATATTTATTGTATGGATAGTCATAGGTGTGGTGCTGGAAGACTGGAGGTTGACTAACGTAGTGCCATTGTATGAGAAGGATGTTAAGGACAAGCCAGGGAACTATAGACCAGTGAGCCTGACGTTGGTGGTGGGCAGGTTGTTGGAGGGAATCCTGAGGGACAGGATGTGCATGTATTTGGAAAGGCAAGGACTGATTAAGGATAGTCAACATGGCTTTGTGCGTGAGAAATCATGTCTCATAAACTTGATTGAGTTTTTTAAGCAAGTAACAAAGAGGATTGAAGAGGGTAGAGGGGTAGATGTGATCTATACGGATTTCAGCAAGGGTTTTGATGAGGTTCCCCATGGGAGACTGAATGGCATGGTTAGATCTCATGGAATACAGGGAGAACTAGCCATTTGGATACAGAACTGGCTCAAAGGTAGAAGAAGAGGGTGGTGGGGGAGGGTTGTTTTTCAGACTGGAGGCCTGTGACAAGTGCAGCGCCACAAGGATCCGTGTTGGATTCAGTACTTTTTGTCATTGACATAAATGATTCAGATGCGAGCATAAGAGGTACAATTAGTAAGTTTGCAGATGACTCCAAAATTGGAGGTGTGGTGGAGAGCGAAGAGGGTCACCTCAGATTGACCAAATTGCCAATGGGCTGAGAAGTGGCAGATGGGGTTTAATTCAGATAAATGTGAGGTGCTGCATTTTGGGAAAGAAAATCTTAGCAGGACTTATACACTTAATGGTAAGGTCGCAGGGAGTGTTGCTGAACAAAGAGACCTTGGAGTGCAGGTTCATAGCTCCTTGAAAGTGGAATCACAGTTAGATAGAATAGTGAAGAAGGCGTTTCCTTTATTGGTCAGAGTATTGAGTACAGGAGTTGTAAGATCATGTTGCGGCTGTACAGGACACTGGTTCGGCCAGTGTTGAAATTTTGCGTGCAATTCTGGTCTCCTTCCTATCGGAAATATGTTGTGAAACTTGAAAGGGTTCCGAAAAGATTTCAAGGATGTTTCCAGCTTTGGAGGATTTGAGCTAGAGACAGAGGCTGAACAGGTTGGGGCTGTTTTCCTTGGAGCGTCGGAGGCTGAGGGGTGACATTATCGAGGTTTACAAAATTATGAGGGGCATGGATAGGGTAAATAGGTAAAGTCTTTTCCCTGGGGTCAGGGAGTCAGAATGAGAGGGTATAAGTTTAGGATGAAAGGGGAAATATATAATAGAGAACTACGGGGCAACTATTTCACACAGAGAGTGGTACATGTATGGAATGAACTACTAGGTGATGTCAGGGAGGCTGATACAAGTGCAACATTTAAGAGGCATTTGGATGGGGAAATGAATAAGAAGGGTTTGGAGTGTTATGAGTCAGGGATTGGATTGGTTTGGGATATGTGGTCGGCATGGATGGGTTGGACTGAAGGGACTGTTTCCATGCTGTATATCTCCATGACTCGATGATTCTATGACTTATATTATTATCTATTTTTTGGTGCACCATACTGGTGAGAAAGTTCAAAGGGATATTCTCCATGATAAGGTTACAAAGTCTCAACAGACCCGTGGAGTTTTCAGACATACAACACAACATAATATCTTTCCTAGCATACAAAGTAAGGATGTATTTTTTCCCATGTGCACCTGTGTAAGATACTCTGGGCAGGTCCAGGAAAAGACAAACCAGGTCCATCTCCAATTCGGTCCCCATGACCCACTCTACCACACCGAACACAGTTCTCCAATATATACAAAGCCTGCAGCAGGACCTCATGCAATGAGTAAGAGTGCCTGTAGTCATTCTGCATTTAGGACACGCTGAAGATAATCCCACTTTGAATTTTGAGAGAAAATCTGTGGTCAGATAGAACCTATGAAGATTTTTCAACTGCATGGAATGGGTTCTATTACAGATCAAACTCCTTCGAGCATTTTCACAAATATCCTCCCATGTCTCCGAAGAGATCTAAAATCCCAACTCTCTCGCACAGACGTCACGAAGCTGCACAGCATTGTCTGCGGGGACACGATCCAACAAATGGTAAAGGGTCCTGACAGAGAGTGTATTCTTTACAATAATCCCCTGCTTCTCTGTATCGGATCTATATGTGGTTTTTAAAATTGTGTTTTTTAATCAAATCTATAAGCTGGAAAAAAAAAGTCTCTACTAGGTAGTTCATACTTACGTGTTATTTGATCAAACGGTATCATTGTTTCTCCTTCAAGTAACACGTGGTGGCTCAGTGGTTTGCACTGCTGACTCAGCGCACCAGGGGCACGGGTTTAGTTCCAGCCTTGGGTGACTCGCTATGTGGTGTTAGTATATTCTCAACTGTGTCTGCGTCGGTTTCCTCCCACAGTCACAAACATGTGCAGGTTAGATGACTTGGCCATTGCTCAATCACTCATAGTGTTCCAGGATCTGTAAGTTGTGGCATTAATCAGGGTAAATATAGGATGGTAGGGGAATGGGTGTGGGTGGGTTACTCTTCAGAGGATCGAAGTGGACTTGCTGGGCCCAAGGACCTGTTTCCATACTGTAGGGATACTAATAATTCTAAATCACCCAAGCAAGGTATCCCCTTCGCTGCCCACAGTTTAAACCTGGAATCCATTATCCCCGGTATACCAATTAAAGAGGTAAGAAACATGGTTTTGGCTGTATTGCTTCGATCTGACGCTTTGTCCTTGAAATTTTAACTGTATTGATAATCATTATTTTATGACAATATTCCAAAATGTTGTCATAACAACAGACTAATAAGGGTTCACTTTGTCTGAGAGGGCTCAATGTCTAGCCATATCGATTCCGAGACCTCAGCGGCCCAGGCACTAACATACGATGAAAAAAAAAACTTAATTGATTGTTTTTAATCGGGGAGATCTAACCGACACATCCCGGGTACTGCGGGCAATTCAGCAAGGCCAATCCACTCTCAGCTGCATATCTATGGACGATAGGAGGAAACGAGAACACTGGGAGGAAATCCACACAGGCATGGGGAGAATGTTCAAAATCCACATAGAGGGTTGCTCGAGGTTCGAACTGAACGCAGCTACTTGGTGATGGGAGGTATCAGTGCTAACCACAGATCCACCATGCGCATCTGTTAGTGCTGTTAGTTACTTGTGGCTAACTAAAGAAACCTTGCCTGACTTGTTCCTGTCACTGAACCTGACTCAGTCTGAGAACTTTATCATCGGCCATATCACCAACCTGGTTACATTTAAAATTTGGTGTCAGCAGTGGAGGAATGGGGCGAGAAAAGGAAACAGTGACACCCTCCAACATCTGTCAGAGCAGGAATTAGGATAAATCATCAAAGTGGGATTTTAGTCAAGTGGGAATTCTCTTTCCCAGAAGTTTGGCGTGGCTGGACCTTTATATTACATCGAAGCTGGCTTTGTCTGATTTTCCATGGACAGGTGAATCAGGGATAATGGTGCATGGAAAGAAACGTGCAGCTGGGATCACAATGTGATGAGCCATGACCTTATTTACTGATGGAGTAGTGTGAAAGGGCCGAATGGCCCACTTGTGTCCCTCAGCCCTATGTTCTGATGTTCCATTCAGCCCTCTAACATGCTAAACAGGGAGAGATCGAGGCCAATCCGATGGTTAGGTGTAGTTTTGGACATGTACTTGGAAAATCCAGGCTGGATCAGGAAGTGACCACCACCCCACCCCCCAGTCCCTGTTTACAGGCTTCCCTTCTCTGTAACTTCTGCTCCAGATGTGGGTCATGTTGCAGACCCAGATACGCTGGGAATACAGCCACATATCCCACCCAGGGTTAAAACAACAAATCCTCTGCTCTCCCTGAATGCAACATTGTACAACACGATTTCCAGCAAAATAATCCATTACTTTCCAAAAGCATAACATGTGAAATTAATAAATAGGAACAAGAGTAGGTCAATCAATCCCTCAAGCTAACCCTGTCATTTAATAAGAACATGGCTAATTTACTCCAGGGCTCAACTCCACTCTCTTGCCGACTCCTTGTATCCCTCCACACCTCTCTGAGAAAGGGAATTCCAGACATTCACTACCTTCGGAGAGAAGACATTACTCTGAATCTCAGATTGAAATTGATGTTCCTTATTCAGTATCTATATCATCGAGTTCGACACTTTGCTCAAGAATGGAAAAAACTTCTCAACCTCTACCTTCTCCAACCCCTTCAGTGTCTTGTAGTTTTCAGCAGGATCACTCCTCATTCATTTAAAACCCAATGAATTAACGCCTCACCATCCTAGAGATTCTCAATAACACAACCCTTTCATCCCAGGAAACCACCTAATGTACCAACCGAGTTACTTGCTGCATCATCATGCTGACTTTATGTTTCATACCCAGGAAGACTCCAATGCCTTTCCTGTTCCTTTTCTGGAAGTCCTCTCCATTAAGTAACAGCCTGCCTTTTGATTCTCAGTGTCATTCTCAAACTCGGATGTGTATTGCACTCAGCTCCCTCCTTCAGGCTGTCAGCATAGATTGTAAATAACTGATGCCATCAGACTGATATTTGTGGTACTCCAGCAGATAAACCTTTACCATAAAGATCCATTAATCCTGACTCTCCGATTTCTGTGTTAAACAATCATCATCCCATGTTAATACAGTATCCGACGTCCTGGAGCTCCTGTTTTGTGTATGAACCTTTGTATTGTAATACCTTGTGGAAAATCTCTGGAAAGCCTGGTGTCCACCAGATCCCCTTTATCAAGTCCACTTGTTACATTTTCAGGCATCTCCAGAAATACTTTGTATGATTTTACAGGGCAAAATATCATTTCCCTTTCACAAAACCACCCTGACTCTGCGTGAAGCTTTTCTAAATGTCCATGCTTGCCAGGTTTTCCAAACTATACTAGTCCTATCTGTTTTCATTAGGTCCATGTTCCTCTAAATGTTTCCCATTCATATGTTTGTCCAAATGAGTTTTAAATGTTGTCGATGTCCTTGCATCTCCCACTCTTCCTCTGGAAGCTCATTCCATACCCACACCGCCCTCTGTGTATAAAAGCTGCTCCTTAGTCCCTTTTAAATCTACCCTCTTTCACCTTAAACCTATTCCCTCTATGTTTGGATTCCCCTACCCTTTGGAAAAGACTTTGGCTATTCACCCTATCCATACCTCTCATGATTTTATATGTTTCCATAATGTCACTCCTCAACATCCTACACTCCATCTGATGCTAACTTCAAGAACAAGCGTTTAAAGATAAGCACTGCAAAATTGAAACACTATTCAAAACGACAGGTAACCAACACTCAGCCCAAATGTCATGCTGTGATTTGTTTTTCTCCATGTTACAATACTAAGGCAGCATGAAACGCTTACTAGTGCCAATAAGAAGGCAAGCACCTGAATTCCTTTGTCTAAAGGGGGTGGTGATCACGACAGTGAAAACGGTTCTGTGGCCAGATTTATATAATACCACATGGTCAACATTCTCCCTCCTGGCCTCCGTATGACTTTGTGTTGTTGTGTCTTCTTTATCTGGCATTCAATAGAGAGAACCCCTTTCCTCCATTAACACCTTAAATTCGACCCGTTATACAGAATCTTTCCATTCACCACTGCTAAAAGCCCGTTTTTCTTTTGCCACACACTCTTTTCCCTGCCACCCATCCTCCACTTCCGGCAAGGGATTAAAAGACCATTTTGCAATTTGAGAATTGTCACACTGGACTGGAAACGCTAACACTGTTTCTCTTTCTCTACAGATAGTGACAGACCTGCAGAGTTTCTCCAGAAATGATAGGCGCAGAACAATTTTTCAATTAAATAAATAAAAAATAAAATACTGGAAATAAAAATAAAAAATAAAAATAAAAATAGAAGGTTCACTGGACCTGAAAGTTTAACTCTGCATTCACTCCAGAAAATTCTGCAACATCTTTAGCAATTTCTTCTCCAATTTCTGTTTATGAACAATTTCCAAAGACATATTGTCAAAGATGCCCAAACATCCTGTCCAACATGGAGTGTTGTACACTGGGAACTGAACGGGAACACATGGTGACAAGTTCCTTGACTCTGAAACTGCATAAGGCTGGCATCACTGACACTGCAGAGTTCTGAATCATGGTCAGGGAGAAAAACAGAAGGAAACACATTCACTTCAAATACAGAAGATGGCATTACTGAAAGGAAAAGATTCAGATTAGTACCTTAAATGGATATTGTTTATGCAACAAATTGGAGGCGTGACACCAAGGAAAGACTTCCAGCAGAATGAGAAAAATGAAAATGGAAGTATTTCCACATCAGAAACCAGAGTAGGTCACTGAATACAGGGCTGATGGGTGAATGGGTCTCGGTGTGAACTGGGGGGCAGTCAGTAACATTGAATTGTAGATATTGCAGCTAAAACTTGGTTATCATCTGATGCTGTAGATTTCAATGACAATCTGTAACTTTTCCCCCAGGATAGTCCATCCATCTACCATTACCATCAAGCCGATCCATGGGTCAGTGACGAATGTAGGTGAACATGATCGGGTCGGAATCACGTGCACCTAAACCTGATGACAATCCATTAAAACTACTGCACTTGACTGGTTACACTACAAACATCAGGACTAACATCTGATACAGAGAGAGAGATGATCCCAAGACCTACAAATCAGATCTAAGCTCTGTCGTCCTGTCAAATCCATGGATAAAAGTCGATGAACCATTAAACAACTTACTGGAGGAGAGGACTCCACAAATATCCCCATCCCAAATAATGGAACAGCCCGGTACATCCATGTAGACGATACAGTATCTGCACCATCCTCAGCCAGAAGTGTTGAGTCGATTACCCACCTCACCCTCAATATGATACCCTCAGAATCACAGATGCCCGTCTTCAACCAATTCAATTCACTGCACGTGACATGAAGCAACAGCTGGACACTGTAGGTACGACAAAGGCATTTGGCCCTGACACCATTCCTGCAATAGGACTGAGGGCTTTTGCTACACAACCAACCGTGTCCCTGAGGAAGCTGTTTCATTCCAGCTCCAACTCTGACAACTCCCTGGCAATGTGGGTAATTACTCAACTATGTCCCATCCCCTAAGAAGGGAATAATTACAATTAGACCAATTGCCACGTCCTCAGTCCCATCACGATGGCCAAATTGGTTGGGGTTATTTTTGATAGAGCTGTCAAACAGTACAGAAATAATCGGTTCAGTGTGGTTTCCGATAGACCCCCATGTGGAGATGGTGTTGTTGTGGAATTGTCATTGGATTGCTAATCCAGATCAGGATAATTCTCTGGAAACTGGTGCAAGTTAAAAACAATTAATAAAATATCGTGATCTATTATCTGGTGTCAGTCATATTGATCTTGTGTTCAATGTCGATTGTGGATGTCGATCTCCTTCCCCAGTGTACTTTCAGGAAGTGAATCCCCCGTGCTTTCCTGTCTGGCCTAAAAGTGACTCCAGACACACAGACATGTGATACACTCTTCAATGGTCTCTGAAAAGGCCAAGCAAGGCACTCAATTGTATCAAACTGCTCCGAGGTCTTAAAGGATAAACCCGGATAGAACAGCCGGCACCAGACTCGTTATCAGAAAAGGGAATGGGAAACACAATCCTGTTGACCCTGCAGAGACCTCCTTCCTAACAGCTGAGAGCTTGTGACAACATTTACAGAGCTTTCCCACACACTGCACAGAAGCATCGGGAAAGGAATATGTCATACAACTCATTGAGCTTTCCCTATTCTAGTTAATGGCCGAACATCTCCTCAACGCAGTTTTCCCCATACAATATACATATCTCTTAATATGTTTAACCATTGTGAAACATAAAATGAGAACTGCTGTAGTCCATTCAGCCCATCAGTTTTGCGCCTCCATTCTATGTACAGGCAGTTCACCAATAACACGTGTTGATTAAATACATTTCGGCTGCAATGCAATTCATGAACCTTTTTCTATAAAGTGAACTGGCATTCACTGTGACGCGATTCCTTGTCGGGCACCAGCTGACCAGCAAATCCTGCCTCAGAAACCCTCTGTCTACAAAAGGTACAATCAATGTGTTCAGCAAAAACAGGAATGCAATCCGCTCTGCAGGCCTTGAAACTGAGCCTGAAACTGGGAATTGTAGTCTATGTTTCGAAAGAAATCTATTTCAAACTGTGGGGAGAATGTTGGAGAGAACTGCAATTCCCCATCGGCATCACATGGTCAGTCAGCCCCCGCGCGCTTTCTGGTGAAGATTGTCGTGAAAGATATCGTGCACCAGTGAGTGACTGTCGTGTGAAAGCGTTGCATTTACAGCGCTGTTCCATTACAACATGTAATTTAAAGATTTATTTAGACTGTCCTATTGCTTGTTAGATCAAATTTAATGTTTGGTTTTTACTGATATTTTTGGGGGTTCGCCAATTACCCTCTTTTTTCCATAGACGCCATTATTAATATTGCACGATTTTGTACACCACAGTGTTGCACAGGAACACAGTTATTGCGTTATTTGAGAACAACCTGGAATGATAGCTGATTTTCTATCTTCACACCATACTCCTGCTCTCTCCCAGTCCCTTTAGTTTCCACAAATCCTTATTTATATTCAGGCCCTTGACTTCCACAGCCTGATCTGGGAGAGAGTTCCCCTGGTTCGCCAGTCTCTGAGTGCAGACATTTATTCTCATCTCAATGCAAAGTGGCCTGTCTGTACCTAATATTGTCGCCCCTTGGTTTAGACGTCCCAGCCACGGGAATTACCATCCCTGTTTCTAATCTGTCTCGCCCTGTCAGAGTGTTATATATTTCACTGAGATTTCCATTCATTTTCCTAAACCCCATTGAATACAGGTCCAGTTACCCCAAACCCTGCTCCCACAACAAGTCTGCCATCCCAGAGATCAGTCTGGTCATCCTTTACTGCTCTCCCTCAATGTCAGGTTTGTCGTCTGTTAGGAAAAGAGACCAAAACTGCACACAATACTGCACAATGTTCGAGATGGGGTCTCACCAAGGCCCTGTACAGCTGCAGTGAGATACATTTACTCCTGTACTCAAATCCCCCTGAAATGAAGGTGAATACAGCATTTATCTTCCTTCCTGCTTTCTGCTCCTGCAATATTGCTTTAAGTGATTGGTGTACAGAGAGATCCAGATTCATTTCAAAGTTACAGTTCCCCACGTGCTGGGCCTACATACAATGGTCAGCGTGCCAATGCCATTCCCAGTATTGACTTCTGGCTTCAGAACTCACTGTCACACATGGACTCGGAGGGCTACGCAGAAATAAACAAAAATGCAGCTTAAGTTCATTTATAGTGCAACATTTTTCAACCACTCCTTTTTCAAATGAGAGGCTGCCAGTCCATTGTTCCCATCAATGTACACAACATCTCAATCTCCCCCATTACTCTCCATCTGCCACGTATTTGCCCAGTCACTCCACTTGTCTCAGTCACCTTGGAGCTTTTTTATATCCTCCTCATCCACTCACAGCCTGACATTGTTTAGTGCTGTCAGCAGACTTGGGAATTTTGCATTTGCACCCATCATCCAAAGATATGATGTGTATTGGGAATAGCTGGAGCCCAAGACACGATCCGTACAATATCCGCTAAGCCTTCCATTTAAAAATAAAATATGGTTTTATTCCTACTCACTGTTTCCTGCCAGCTCTCCCATTCTAAATCTATGACCATATATTCGCCCGAGTCCCAGAGGATTCGAATTTGTGCAATAGGCTTGTGGCTTTATCAAAAATCTTTCTGTTAATCCACTCGTATTGCATTGATACCTCCTACATAAATTTCCAAAAAGCCACTTTCTCAAATATGATTCCCATTTCATAAATCTCTGATGACATTGTCAATGCCCATTAATTTCAGTCCAATACTTTCTCTAAACTGTTTAGTTGCTATTTACATTCTATTCCCCTTTTCTCATAAGACTGAAATTCCCTAGTATTGCTCGGAAGTTTTCTTTTTGGTTTTGTTTTCTTCTGTGAAGGCATAATTAAAGTATTTGCTCCATAGTTCTGCTATTTCCCGGTTCTCAATTATCTGGTATCAGACTGTCAGAAATCTGCAACTTTTTTCTCTTAATTTTACCATTGACATATTTCCAGAAAATATTACAAGTTCTCTCTTATCAACTTTGTGAAGATAATCTTCAGAAACCCATCAATTCCTACCTTAAGCTACTGAATGATTGACCTTCCACAGCCATACAATCACCTAAGCACAGTTTCTGTACTACCAGAAATACAGCACAGTCTACATTCGGCCCACTTTCCGACACAAGACCTTAGCCGTCAATCTTAAAGCATTTGAAGTGCACAACAGTGTCGTTTCTAATGGCTTGAGGTTAGCATGACAACTGCTCAAGAAGTGCATTCCAGACCCCAACACGCTCTGGTTGAAAAACAATTCTCAAATCTTCACTAAACCGTAAATCCTTCACATTTAAAGTGTGTCATTTTGAGTAACAGCAACGGCAACTGTCTATCCACCCTGTCCATGTACCTTGTAATCCTATCCTTCTGAATCACAGACCTCGCAGCCTTCTCTCCTCCAAACTAAACAACCTGAGGTTATCCAGCCTCTCTCCATAGCTGATATGCTCCATCCAAGGGAACATCTCTGCACCCCCTCCATGACAATCACATCCTTCCTCTAATGTTGTTCCCAGACCTACACACAGTATTCCATCTTGCCCTCACCAAAGTTCCGCATAGTTCTTATAATCTAGGCCTCGATGAATAAAGGCTATGTTTACATTCCCCCAGCCTTTCCCAGATTGTGTATTAACCTGTGCAGGCACATTCAGCGATGTCTGGAGAAGCACCCCTGAGCTTTCTAGTGTGCTGCCATTCATTGAGTACTCCCCTGTCTGGGTCTTTCTTCCAAAGTGCATCACCTCATAGTAATCAGGGTTACATTCCATCTGCCATTGATCAACCCATCTGACCATTCCATCAGTATCTACCTGTAACATAAGGCCTTCCTCCTCACTGCCAACCACCCGGCCAATCTTTGTATCAAATCCAAACTTATTTATTACACACCCCACCCCTCGTCCATATTCACAGCTGCATCATTTATGAATACCACAAATAATAAGGTTAAAAATCTCTCAACATCAGTTACATCACGTGGTTGTGCACTTGATGAAGAAGCAGCGTTTCGAGAGCTCGTGCTGCCAAATAAACCTGTTAGACTATGGCCTGGTGTTATGCTATTTTTACATTTGTTCAACGCAGCCCAACAGTAGCACCTCCGAATCACAAATAATAAGGGACGCAGCACTGATGCCCATTGGTACAACATTGGACACTAGCCTCCAGTCACACAAACAGCCTTCTACTACTCCCCTCATTCTCCTACTACTAAAGTTGATTTAGATGCAACTTGGCAAGTTACTAATGAGTCCCACGTGTTCACTGGTTTTCTGTTCCACTTGACACACTTGTAGATTATCTGGGGATTCACTGTAATCTTGTCCATAAGGCCATAAGACATAGGAGCGGAAGTAAGGCCATTCGGCCCATCGAGTCCACTCCGCCATTCAATCATGGCTGATGGGCATTTCAACTCCACTTACCCGCATTCTCCCCGTAGCCCTTAATTCCTTGTGACATCAAGAATTTATCAATCTCTGCCTTGAAGACATTTAGCATCCCGGCCTCCACTGCACTCTGTGGCAATGAATTCCACAGGCCCACCACTCTCTGGCTGAAGAAATGTCTCCGCATTTCTGTTCTGAATTTACCCCCTCTAATTCTAAGGCTGTGTCCACGGGTCCTCGTCTCCTCGTCTAACAGAAACAATTTCACAGCGTCCACCCTTTCCAATCCATGTATTATCTAGTAACTTTCTATTAGATCTCCCATTAATCTTCTAGACTCCAATGAATACAATCCCAGCATCCTCAGTCGTTCCTCATATGTTAGACCTACCATTCCTGGGATCATCCGTGTGAATCTCCGCTGGACACGCTCCAGTGCCAGTATGTCCTTCCTGAGGTGTGGGGCCCAAAACTGGACACATTACTCCAAATAAGGCCTAACCAGAGCTTTATAAAGTCTCAGTAGTACAACGGTGCTTTTATATTCCAACCCTCTTGAGATAATTGAAAACATTGCATTCGCTTTCTTAATCACGGACTCAAACTGCATGTTTACCTTTGGAGAATCCGCAACTAGCACTCCCAGATCCCTTTGTACTTTGGCTTTATGAATTTTCTCACCGTTTAGAAAGTAGTCCATGCTTGTATTCTTTTTTCTTTATTTCTTTTGTCCTGCCTTGCCCCTGTGTTAGTCAGTCCTCTCCACATGCAGACTTTCCTCCTTATTGCAGTCTTCAATGGTTTGTCCCTTATCCTGTCATTATTTGCCTTGAATGTGGATTAGACAGCCTGATAAATTTTCTGTTAATTTCCAACTTGCCGTATGTTTTGTGAGTTTTCTAAGTTCACAGTGACCCACCGCTGATTCATTGAAACTCTAGAGAACATAGGCCGAGCTTCCTCATCACGCAATCTCGCCATCTGAGGGATTTATTTGGATAATGTCCATTACACTTCCTCTGTGGTCAGTATATTCTTTCTTTGATTTAGTCACCAAAACTGTTCTCAATAATCTAGGTACAATCTCACCAACACTCTGTGAAACTGCTTCAAAGTGTCTTTACATCTATATTCTGACTCCCTTAAAGGAAGGCAAACCAAACTTTAAGTCTCCACTTACATATATTCCTCCAAATACCCTTCACATCATTGTAGTTTCGAACTCACTGTGTGAGTTCTCATAGAAAGGCTTCTGATAACCTAAAATATGCCAATTCTACTGGATCCTCATTATCTATGCTGTAAGAATCAACTTCAAACAATTCCAAAGTTTGTCAAGTATGATTTCCTTTTCAGAAATGCATACTGAGTCTCTCAAAGTTTGCTGTTAATGTCTAAATATCCAATATCACATCCTATATAATATATTCCAACAGTTTCCCAACAAATGTCAAGTTAATTGGTCTGCAGTTCTCCACACTATCTCTTCTTCTCTTTGTAGATTCTTATATCATTCATCTATAGTGCTTGGATCATGTTTACGAATGTACATTTATCTACATCAACTTCTGGACTCTGCAGAATGTACAGGAAAATAGAACGCAGTCATCAACAATGCAATCAATACTTCTATTTGTGATTAATGTCTGAAGATTTTGGTATGAAGTACATCTGGTTGTCAAGGTTAGCAATGCTCAATCCGGCTGCATGTTCAATATTGCCTTGTTACTGATATGAATTGACTTTATGCCTTTACTTCCACAAGTCCTATACAATCACTCCGTATTTCTGGGTGATTTTCTGGATCTTACTCCATTAAGACAGATGTAAAATAACTGGGCATTTGTTTTGCAATTTCCCTGTTATTCACCACAAACATGTCTCCCCCGATTGCAAATTTCCACATTTGACTATGTTTTTTTTTGAATTATAGATCATCGATTTTTGCAGTCCTTGTGTTCCGGTTTGTTTGCATGCATGTTCGCTTTTTGATTTCCTGATCAGTTTCATGACCCTCCTTTTCTGGATTGCAATTTTCTGAGAATTCTTTGGATTCCACAATGTCTGGAATTCTTCTGAAGTCGCTTCCTGTGATTAATATATTCTTTAATTTGTTATGTTAATCATCGAATCACTTACTTTCTCTTTGGTATTTTCACCTGAAATAAGTCGACATATCTTTCAGACTATGCAGTATTTCTATAAATCTCCTGGTCCTGACCAGATATATTCAGGAACACTGCAGGAGGACAGAGAAGTAATAGTGGTGGCCCTGGTCGGTACTTTTGTATCATCAGTCGCCAACGGGTGAGGTCCCGGAGGATTGGAGGGTAGCGAATGCTGTGCCCTTATTCAAGAAGAACTACAAAGAAAAACCTGAGAATGAGAGACCAGTAAACCTAACATCTCTACTAGGTACGTTTCTTGAGAAGACTCTGAGAGAGACGATATACGTGCATTTGGCAAGGCAGGGTGTGATTATGAGCAGTCAGCACGTCTTTGTGCGTGGGGGATCATGGCTCAAACATTTGTGAGAGTGCTTTGGTGAAATGACCAGTAACTTTGACAAGGGCCTGGTGGTATACGTAGTGTATATGGATTTCAGTAAGGCCTTCAGTAAGGTTCCACATGGTAGGCTGCTCTGGAAGTTTAGATCATATGGAATTGAGGGGGAGCTGGCAAATCAGATCCACAATTTGCTTGATGGTAGGAAACATACAGTTAAAGTGGAAGGATGCTTGTCGGACTGAATGCCTGTGATGAGTGGAATGCCTCAGGGGTCGGTTCTGGGGCAATTACTGTTAGTTTTATCCATGTATATTGTATGCCCATATATATTTTTTCATATTACACACATCTATGATTTAGATCAGAATGTACAGGCATGAATTATAAGTTTCAAGGTGACACAAAAATAGGTGGTATCGTGGACAGTGCGGAAGATTATCAGAAATTTCAGAAATGACAGCAGTGCCTTAATCAAGTGAGGAAGTGGGCCGAGAAATGGCAACTGGAGATTAATACGGATAAGTGTCAGTTCTTGCATTTTAGAAAGTCAAATCAAGGTAGGAGTTTCATGGTGAATGACAGGGTCTTAAGGAGTGTATTGAGACAAAGGGACCTTGGAATTCAGGTTCACGATTCTCTGAAAGTGGAGTCGCAGGTAGATAGGGCAGTGAAAAAAGGCATTTGGCAAAGTGACCTTCATAAGTCAGAGTAATGAGTATCGAAATTAGGGAGTTATGTTGCAGTTATACAGGATGGTGGTGAGGCAATACTGCTGGTGTTATGTTCAGTGTAATTCACTTTGCTATAGGAAGGATGTTATTAAACTGGAAATAGTGCAGAAGAAAATTACAAGGATGTTGCCCGGACTCTATGGTCTGAGATATAGTGAGAGGTTGGGCAAGCTAGGAGTTTTTACTTTAGAGTGTATGAGACTGAGGGGGATCTGATAGAAGTGTATAAGATCATGGGAAGCATGGATAGAGTGAATGCACTCAGTCTTTTTTTCCACATGATTGAACAACCCACGAACTAGAGGGCATCAATTTAAGATTCGAGGGGAAAGAGTAAAAGGGAACCTGAGGGGCAATTTCTTTGACACACAGGGTAGTCTGCACATGGAATGAGCTGCCAGTAGAAGTGTTTGAGGCGGGTACATTCCCAAGATTTAAAATGCATTTGGACAAATACACGGATAGGAAAGAAGAAGAAGGATATGGGGCAAGTGCAGGGAAATGGGGTTAATGTGAATGGACATTTTGTTCGGAATGGACCAGTTTGGGCTGAAGGGCCTTTCTCTGAGCTGTCGGACTCTATGACTCTCACAATCATTGCTTCTCCCATTGAATGTTATATCATACTTCCCCAATTCACTGGAGCGTAATTAACCCTCTAGCCTCCAGGCTTCCATGATGTTTATCCAGAATGTTCAAACATTCGATATTGTATTCAGACGCCGTGTAAAAATGCAACATATTGATGTCACTATTCCTCCAAAGCTGCTTCAGAGCAAGGTTATTAATTAGTCCTCCTGACAACACAACATCAAATCTGAAATAACCTCCTGTCTAGTTTGGTTCACAACATACTGTTCAACCGACCTGATACACACTTACGGAAGTTTATCTTCACAGTATTAGTAGTCACTGCAGTTTCGGTGCAACTTGAGACCATCCATTATTACTGCAGCACACACGATTATTTGTTACTCATTCACAGGATGAGGGTGTCGCTGGATAACCAGCATTTATTGCCCATGCCAGAGGGCAGATAAGAGTCAGCAGTGTTGCCTTGAGTCTGGAGTCACTTGCAGGCCACACCAGGTAAGGACAGCAGTATCCTTCCCTCAAGGACATCAGTGAACCAGATGAGTTTTTCCAACAATCGACAATGGATTCCTGGTCATCATAAACCCTTGATTCCAGATACATATTGAATTCAAATTCCACCATCTGCCTTGTCAGGATTTGAATTCATGTCCCCAGAATATTACCTGGGTCTCTGGGTTAAGAGCCCAGTGATAATATCACTGTGTCATTGCTCCCCCTTGAATATATTTGCATACATAATTTTCAGAGCATATGTTGTAAAGTATTTATGTGACAGATTTGGTTTTGATATATTTTACACTAATGTTTGCTTCCCCTTGCTATTTGTAAGATCCACCCAAACTGATTCTGTGGGAAGCGAGGGAAAGGGTCTGAGGCGTTATTCCTGATAGACTTGGACAAGACGTTCAGGGAGACTCAACTCAACACTGAGATGATCTGAAGAATTGGTCAGCAATACAGGACAGGCATCAATATCCTTTCCCCTCACTTTGCCAGGATAAGTGTCACCATATTCTTCTGCTCCATCACACTCACTGTATATCTTGTTATAACACCTACCCCCGAACAAGGCTCACACTCTATCTCCAAATAAGGCTCAAGCACGACCACACTCACTGTTGAATTCAGCACCTACCTTCCCTCGGTTTTTCTGTCACTGACACAATAGCCCCGCACACTAATACCACTGCATTTATACAACACTGTGGTCAGACTCCCTCCGGACATCTCACCCTTCCCCCTTCCCCATACCAGCATTAACAGCAGGGACACACACTCACACCCTCACACCTTCCCTCCTCTTCTCCCATTCCATGAGAAACATCCTGGAATAGGACATAAAGGGCAACGCAGGGTGTTAGAGGGCCCGATATCCGTTCCCTCACCCTCTACCTCGACATGTGGGCCGGATCCTGGAAAGAGCCAGAGAGGACCAGGGCACCTTGTGTGGAGATTCTGAAACAGAGACATCCCACCAGCCAAGTAAGCTGCAATGTTCAGTGAAGAGCAATTATCTATTTAAACTCACTGGCAGTTCCAATCACATCTCTCTCACTTTTCAGGCTTAGTTAAAAGATGGCAGATGGAGAAAGAGCGTCTGCAATGGGATACAGACAGAGGAGGGCAGGGCATCTGCAATGGGATACAGACAGGGGGGAGGGCAGAGGGTCTGCAATGGGATATAGACAGGGGGATGGCAGAGCGTCTGCAATGGGATACAGACAGGGGAGGGCAGAGCGTCTGCAATCGGATACAGACAGGGGAGGGCAGAGCGTCTGCAATGGGATACGGACAGGGGAGGGCAGAGCGTCTGCAATGGGATACAGACAGGAGAGGGCAGAGCGTCTGCAATGGAATACAGACAGGGGAAGGACAGATCAAATGCAATTGGATACAGCCGGGGGGAGGGCAAAGCGTCTGCAATGGTATACAGACTGTGGAGGCAAGACTGTGTGCAGTGGGATACAGACGGGGCAGGGCAGAGCGTCTGCAATGGGATACAGACAGGGGGAGGGCAGGGCATCTGCAATGGGATACAGACAGGGGAGCCAGAGCGTTTGCCATGGGATACAGACAGGGCAGGGGCAGTGTGTCTGCAATGGAAGACAGACTGGGGGAGGGATGCAGCTCTGCAATGGGATACAGACAGGGGAAGGGCAGAGCGTCTGCAATGTGATATAGACAGCTGAAGGCAGTGCGTCTGTAATGGGATACAGACGGGGAGGGCAGAGCGTCTGCAATGGGATACGGACAGGAGGAGGGTAGCGCGTCTGCAATGAGATACAGATAGGAGGAGGGCAGAGCATCTGCAATGTGATACAGACAGGGGGAGGGCAGAGCAAGGGCAGTGCGTCTGCAATGGGATACAGACAGGGGGAGGCAGAGTGTCTGCAATGGGATACAGACAGGGGAGGGTAGAGCGTCTGCAATGTGATACAGACAGGGGAGGGCAGAGCATCTGCAATGGTATACTGATGGGTGAGGGCAGAGGGTCTGCTATTGGATCCAGATGGGGAGGCAGAGCGTCAGCAATGGGATACAGACGGAGGAGGGCAGTGCTTCTGCAATGGGATACAGACAGGGGGAGTGCAGAACATCTGCAATGAGACACACACTGGGGGAGGGAATAGCAACAAGCAATGGCATACAGACAGAGGATGGCCGTGAGCAAAGCTTCATCAGAAAAAAAAACAGTACAATATATATGTGATGGAAATTTTCTGTTTTGTGCAAAAGACGAAACAGCAGAAATCTATTTATATGCAAGGAGAATGCAGAACTCAGTGTTACAGAGGGATTTGTGTGTCTTAGTACATGAATCACATCAAATTAACCTGAAGAAGTAGCAAGTGATTTGGAAGGTAAATGTCGTGATCCTGTTTCGTGCAAGGGGTGTTGGGTATGATCTTAGCGATGTTTTCTGCATCAGTACAGGGCATTGATGAGATTACATCTGTTGCATTATGTGTAGTTATAACAGCCTAAACTGAAAAAAAAAACAAAATTGCTTTCGAAACGTCTCAAAGATGTTTCTCTTTACGAATTCTTGGAATGAAGGCATTACGTTGTGAAGAATGAACAGTTCGGCCTGAGAATGATAAATGTTTTATTGGCCATATGAGATCTTGAGAAGAATGTAGTTGGTGAATACCAGATGGATATTTCTCATTGTGTGGGAGAATAAAACTGGGGAAATAATTTAAGAATAAGTCAGTTTCAAAGGAAAGGTCATTAGACAGTAAAATTGAACTGTTAATTCTCTTCCTACATGCTGATAGTCAAGCTGAGCTTTTTCAGCAATTACTGTATATGTTTAAGAATATTCATTTTAACACAGATATTGTGAAGACATGAAACACTTATTTTTACACTATGCAAGCACATATTAACAGATCTTCAAAACAAGTAGAACCATTTATTGTTAATTAATTGAGACTGCAATAATGCACTGACCTGGAGTCGAGAATGTGATGGAGTCATATAGTTCAGACAATGTTCAAGAAGAGCTCACAGAGTCCAGTGTGGGACTGATAACGTTACTGATTTAACTTACAGATGGAAAATGTAGCCAATCTTTGGAGAAGCATTCTGTTGCTCCCTTTCTGTTTCCCAATCGCTAATCACAGCAATGTGTGGGAGTTAAAAAGAGCCGAGTCGTCTTTCCCACTAATGGAGGATTCCTGATGAGGATTCATTGGAATCTCCCCATTACCTGAAGCAAAGCAATTCAGCCAAATTCAACAGTTTCAAGAAGAAATCCCATTGTCAGAAGGCTGTGCAAGCAGAATAACAACAGAAGTAATTATCCGACTCGATAGTGAGGGGAACAGACAGGAGATTCTGTGGCTGCAAATGGGAATCCGGAATGGTGTGTAGCCTCCCACATGCCCAGGGTCCAGGATGTCTCAGAGTGGCTGCAGAACGTTCTCACTGGGGGCTGGGGGGGGGGGGGGGGGGGCAGTGGGGGAAGCATCCAGAAGTCATTGGGCACTTTGGTACAAAGGACAGAATGACACCGGTAGAAATAGTGATGACATCCTGCAGAGTTATTGTCGAGAGCTAGGGAAGAAGGATAAAAGGCAGGGCTAATATCTAGTTTACTTCCAGTTCTCTGTGCTAGTGAGGGTAAGAATAGGATGATATGGCAGATGAAGGGGTGGCTAAAGAATTGGTGCAGGGGGCAGAGATTTTTGGATTACTGTGAACTTTTGTGGGGAAAGGTGACGTGTTCAGGAAGGACGGGTTGTACCTGAGCTGGAAGGGGACCAATATCCTGGCAGGCAGGTTTGCAACTGCTGCAAGGGAGTGTTTCAACTAGATTGGCTGGGGTTGGGGAGTGGTGGGATCCTCAACAGCAGGGAGGCAAGTGCGAGGCTGGAAGGAGATACAGTAATCAGAAACAGTAAAATGAAGAGACAGGTCAGGCTAGACAACGACAGGGAGCAAGGAATGTCTGTTGGATTCAATTGCAACTGTTTCAATGCAAGATGGCTGACAGGTAAGGCTGATGAACTCAGGGCATGGATCGGTGCGTGGGACTGGGATATTATAGCCATTACTGAAACATGGATAAGGGAGGGACAGCACTGGCAGCTTGAAGTACCAGGTTACAGGTGCTTTATACGGGACAGAGATGGTGAAAAGACGAGACTGGGAGTTTCATTTTTGATTAAGGCGAGTAACACAGCAGTAATCAGAGATAAAATAACTGATGGATCATCCTGTGAGGATTTGTCTGGGGAGCTAATAAATAAGAAGGGAATAGTGATAGTATTTGGATTGTACTATAGGCCCCCAAATAGTAAACGAGGAATTAGGGGAACAAAAATATGTAGACAGACTGGGGAGACTTGCAAGGCCAATAGGATTGCATTAGTAGGAGATTTTAATTTTCCGAACATAGTCTGGGAATGACAGAGAATTAAGGACTGAGATGGGGTGTATCTATTAAGTGGGTTCAGAATAGTATCCTCAAGCAATATGTAGAGGGTGCAAATCGGGAAGGGACAAAACGTGACCTACTCTAAGATCTAGGGCAGGGCAGGTGACTGAGGTGACAGTGGGGGAGCCCTCTGGGACCCATGACCATAGTTCTATTAATTTTTAAATAGTAATGGAGAAGGACAAAACTGGCCCACATGTTCAAGTTCAAACTTGGGGCAAGGCGAATTTTGATGGAATGAGACAGGAGCTTGTAGGGGTTGGTTGGAGGAGTTTGTTTGCAGGCGAAGGGACCTCCTGCAAGTGGGAGGCCTTTAAAAGTGAAATGTCTACAGTTCAAGGTCTTTCTGTTACTGTGAGGGTAAAAGGCAACATTGGTAGGAAGAGGGAACCTCGGATGGCAGGAGATAATGAGACTTTGACCAGCAAAAAGGAGGCGTGGCTCAGGTCCAGGCAGCTGGGATCGAGGGAAAACCTGGAGATGTACAGGGGATACAGGAGTTTACTGAAGATGGAAATCAGGAGGGCGAAAAGGGGGCACAAGATAGCTTTGGCTGTGAAGATTAGGGTGAATGCAAAGAGGTTAATTTAGTATATTAAAGTATAAGGAATAACTAAATGAGAATATGACCACTCAAGATCCAAAGTAGACATGCATGTTTAGAACCATAGGAGATTGCGAGATTCTCAATGAATATTTCTCCTCTGTCTTTACCGTGGAGAAATACATGAAACTTGGTAGGTTAACAAAAGTCGAAGTGTTATCTTGGGGTGAGTCAGCATCACAGGAGAACATGTGTTGGATGCATTAGAATGTATGAAGGTGGATAAATCTCCGGGTCCTGAACAGATGCATCCAAGAATACTGCAGGAGGTTACAAAAGGAACTACGGGGACCCTGGTTGATATTTGTGAATCATCGTTAGCGACAGGTTAGGTTCCAGAATATTGGAGATTAGTAAATGTTGTGCCATTATTCAAAAAGGGAAGCAAATAAAAATCTGGGATCGATAGACCAGGAAGTCTCACATCTGTGGTACGTAGGTTGTTTGAGAAGAGTCTTAGGGATGAGATATGCATGCATTTGGAAAGATAAGGTTTGTTTAGAAATAGCTTTTTTGAAAGATTCCCTACAGTATGGAAACAGGCCATTTGTAACAACAAGACCACACCGACCCTCCAAACAGTAACCCACCCAGTCCCATTCCCTTAACCTATATTACCCCTGACAAATGCACATAACACTATGGGTAACTTAGCATGGCCAATTCACCTGACCTATAGATCTTTGGGTTGTGGAAGGAAAATGGAGCACCCAGACGAAACATACACAAACACAGTGAGAATGTGCAGTCTCCACACAGAGAGTCACCGGAAGCTGGAACCAAACCCGGATCCATGGCACTATGAGGCAGCAGTACTAGCCACTGAACACCATGTCACCCTTGCTTTTTTTCAACACAGTTCAATTACACAGGTACAAAATCTATTCTGCCCTTCACCCATGATGCACGTTCCAATATCACATACCATGAATAATTTATTGACCACTGAAAGTGTCATATTATTATTATTTATTAGTTTTATATAATTAATTTTAATAATTATTATTAATAGTTGTTTTTAGACTGGAAATATTGCATGGCTTTGTGAGTGGGAGATCATGCCTCTCAAATTTGTTTGAGTTCATTGATGATTTGACCAGGGTTGATGAGGGTAGGGCGGTAGACTGTGTGGTTTTCAGGAAGGCCTTTGACAAGTTTGCCATTGATAGGCTGGTCTGGAAGGTTAAAATCACATGGAATCCAGAGGGAGCTGGCAAATTGGACACACAATTGGCTTGATGGTACTAAGCAGACGTTAATAGTGGAAGGATGCTCTCGGACTGGAGGCATGTGACACATGAAGTGCCTCAGGGGTCTCTGCTGGGCCCGGTGCTGTTTGTTATTTGTATCAATGATATTCTTGCGAATGTACAAGGCATGTACAAGGCATGTACAAGGTTAGGAAATTTGAAGATGACACTAAGATAGGTTAAAAATCACACAACACCAGGTTATAGTCCAACAGGTTTAATTGGAAGCACACTAGATTTAGGAGCGACGCTCCTTCATCAGATAATTGACAATCACCTGATGAAGGAGCGTCGCTCCGAAAGCTGGTGTGCTTCCAATTAAACCTGTTGGACTATAACCCGGTGTTGTGTGATTTTTAACTTTGTACACCCCAGTCCAACACCGGCATCTCCGAATCATGACTAAAATAGGTGGTATCGTGGACAGTGAGAAAGTATATCAGAAATTGCAGCAGGACCTTGATCAAACTGGAGAAGTGGACTGAGAAATATTTTGGCAATGTTAGATCAAGGTAGGAGTTTCATGGTGATTGGTAGGACCTTAAGGAGTGTTGTTGAGCAGAGGGACCATGGAGTTTAGGTCCACCATTCTCTGAAAGTAGGGTCATAGTTAGACATGGTAGTGAAGAAGGGTTTTGTCACACGAGCAAGCATTGGTCAGGACATGGAGGAGAGCCGTTGGGAAGTTATGTTACAGTTATACAGGATGTTGGTGAGGCTGCACTTGTAGTGTTGTGTTCAGTTTAGTCACTTTGCGACCGGAAGGATGTTTTTAATTTGGAATGTATGCAGACGGAATTTACAAAAATGTTGCCAGGACCCAACAGTATGAATTATAGGGAGAGGTTGATCAAGCGAGAACTTTTTTCTTTAGAGTACAGGAGAGGGGTCTTATAGAAGTTTACATGGTTAGGGTGAATGGACCCAACCTCTTTTTCCTAGAGTTGGGGAATCAAGGAGGGGAGAGCATCAGTTTAAGGTGAGAGGGGAAAGAATAAAAGGGAAACTAATGGAAACTGTTTTACACAGAGAGTGGCACACAAGGAGTTGAATCATTTATATTAACGATATTTAAATGGCATTTGGGCAAGAACATGGACAGGAAAGTTCGAGAATGCTATGGGCCAAGTGCTGGGAAATGAGTTTTGTGTGTTTTGATATTTGGGTCAGCATGGACGAGTGTGGGCCAAAGGGCCTCTCTGCCTCTCTCCATGCTGTAGGACTTGATGACTGAACAAATAGAACAGCATTTGGGTCAAACTCTCATTTTTCCTTAGGTCATAAGTTCGAATCAGATTTGGACAATGTTCTTTCAAGTTAACTTTGCAGATATTTTGCTTTTCAGTTTGTTATCAATAATACGAATGTGTGTGCGCATGCGTGTGTGTGTGTGTCTGTCTGTCTGTCTGTGCGTGTGTGTGTCTGTGTGTCTGTGTGTGTGCGTGTGTGTGTGTGTGTTTCTCAGTATTTTTCAAAGGGAAATATCACTGTACATATTTGCAATATCCTCTCGTCATTCCTCTTTCCATCATAGTTTGTTTTGGTCATAGACATGTTGTTTTAGTAAATTAAAGAAATCTGCCTGACTTGTTCCTAACACTGACCCTGAAACGCTCTGAGAACGATATCATCGGCCATATCACCAACATAGTTATAATTATTTTTTGTGGGCAGTGGAGGAGTGGGGCTAGAAAAGGTAGAAGGGAGCCAAAACAACACAGGGAATTATCGACTCAATCAGCCAACGTCAGAGACGATGGAGAGGATTCTGAAGGATAGAATTTGCATTTATTTAGAAAGACAAGGAATGATTAGGGATAGTCAATATGGATTTGTGTGAAGGAAATCATGTCTAATTAATGTGATTGAGTATTATGAAGAGATGACAAAGAAGATTGAAGAATACACTATGGTGTACAATTTTTACACAAACTTCAGCAAGGCATTTAATAAGGTTCCCCATCGTAGGCAGATTACTAAAATTAGGTTATATGTAATCTAGGAAAAGCTAACCAATTGGATACAAATTTGGATTGAAGGTAATGGATTGTTTTCCAAACTGAAGTCCTGTGGCCAGCGGTGTGCTGAAAGAATCAGTGCTGAGCTCACTGCTTTTCATCACGGATATAAACAACTTTGATGTGATTATCGGAGGCATGGTTAGTAGGTTTACAGACAACATCACCAAGTTGGTTCAGTGGACAGTGAAGAAGATTATCTCAGAATATAACGGGATCCTTGAACATCAATGAGCCAAGGACTGGCAGATGGAGTTTAATTTAGATATTTGTGAGGTTTTACATTTTGGTAAGTTAAAGCGGGGTAGTGCCCTGGGAAATGTTGCTTAACAAAGAGACCTACGGGTCAAGATTCATAGTTCCTTGTAAGGGGAGTTTAGAACGGTACAGTGGTGAGGAATGTGGTTGACATGCTTGCCTTAATTGGTCAGAACATTGAGAATAGGAGTTGGAGTAACGTGTTGCGCTTGCACAGGACGTAGGTGAGGCCACTTTAAGAATACTGCGTACATATCAGTTGACTCTTTTTAAGCTTGAAAGGGTGCAGAAAAGATTTACAAAGATTTTCTGGAACCTGAGGGTTTGAGCTACAGGGAGATGATGAACAGGATGAGGCTTTTACCCCTGGACTGTCAGAGACTGAATGGTGACATGACAGAGGTTTAAT
Organism: Chiloscyllium punctatum; assembly: GCF_047496795.1. NCBI lineage: Eukaryota > Metazoa > Chordata > Chondrichthyes > Orectolobiformes > Hemiscylliidae > Chiloscyllium > Chiloscyllium punctatum. Next base: position 113,374 of record NW_027310101.1, on the reverse strand, counting down.
AAAGTCCTGAGGGGCATGGATAGTCTGATTGGACAAGATCTGTGGGCGGCACGGTGGCACAGTGGTTAGCACTGCTGCCTCACAGGGCCTGAGACCCGGGTTCAATTCCCGCCTCAGGCGACCGACTGTGTGGAGTTTGCACGTTCTCCCCGTGTCTGCGTGGGTTTCCTCCGGGTGCTCCGGTTTCCTCCCACAGTCCAAAGATGTGCAGGCCAGGTGAATTGGCCATGCTAAATTGCCCATAGTGTTAGGTAAGGGGTAAATGTAGATGTAGGGGTATGGGTGGGTTACGCTTCGGCGGGGCGGTGTGGACTTGTTGGGCCGGAGGGCCTGTTTCCACACTGTAAGTAATCTAAGGGGCGTCCAGAACTAGACAGCATAGGGTGAAGGTGACAAGGCAAAGACTTAGAAGGGACCTGAGGGGAAACCTTTTCATACAGAGGCTGGTGGGTGTACTGTCAGAGAAAGTAGTGAAAGCGGGTACAATTACATGTTTACAATGTAACTGGATAGGTACATAAATAGGAATGGATCATGTGATGTCGGCCAAATGCTGCCAAGTGGGACGAGATCTGATTAAGATGCCTGATCGGCATGGACAAATTGGACAAAAGGATCTTTTTCCACGCTGTATGATTCTCTTATTCTCACAGCGGGATGAGGAAGAATTCTAAAAGGGCCATTCGAATGGGAATTCTCTTCCCCGGAAGTTTGTGGTGCCTCTCTGATTACAAGTATTCACAGCTGAGTTAGTTAAAGATTTGACAGAAAAGTGAGTCACGGATAATGGGACACAGACAGGACGATGAGGCTGAGACCACAATCTGATCAGCCACAATCTTAATGTCTGGTGGAGAAGGCTCAAATTCTCTGATGACCCACTCCTGCTCCTCAGTCCCATGTTTCTTTGTTCCATTCAACCCCTCTAACCTGCTAGACAGGAGCAGTTAGAGTCCACTTATTGTTATAGCATGGTGCACAGAAATAGAGGAAACAGTTCGTCCATCGAGACTGTCCCACTCGGTTTGGGAGATTTGGAAAATGTAATTGGAAGACCCAGGCTGGATATGGAAGATGTTGCTCATTTCTCTTTACAAAACCTCCCCTCTCTGTATCTTGTGCTTCATTTGTTGATCATGTTGTAGACCCAGATTCACTGTGAATACAGCCCCCAAATCTCACCCCGTGATGGCTCACAAAATCCACGGGTCTCCCTGATTGCAATATTCCATAAAAGACCTTCCAGGAAAATAACACATATGAACTTTCCAATAACAGAATGGGAGAGCATCAGAAACAGGGGCAGGTCATTCACATCCCAAGCCTGCCTTGCCCTTCACTCAGATTAAGGCTGATCTGCTCCAAGTCTCAAATCTTCTTAATGTCCAAGTCTTCTTGAGCACTTCCATAGAACACAGAACAAAGAACAGTACTGATTTGGAGATGTTGGTGTGCGACTGGGGTGTACAAAGTTAGAAATCACATAGCACCAGGTTATAGTCCAACGGGTTTAATTGGAAGCACACTAGCTTTTGGATTATCGCTCCTTCATCAGGTGATAGTTGAGGGGTCGATCGTAACACAGAATTTATAGCAAACATTTACAGTGTGATGTAACTGAAATTATACATGGAAAAACTGATTGTCTGTTAAGCCTTTCATCTGTTAAAATGCCATGATAGTTTCACTTCTTTTATGTGTAAATCACAAAACCTTTATTTTAAAAAAATGTTGCATTCTCAGGTGAGCTGTGAACAATGGTGATAGCAAGGTAAAATGTTGAAGGTGTTGGCCACCTGTGTTCTCTGATGTTTAGATTAATTCTAAGCTAAAAAGTGAGATAACGGAGTTTTACATGAATTCATGCAGATTTTGAGCTCAAGGTTCTACATGAATGCATGCAGTTAGGACCTTCAGTCCTCGATGTTGTGTTGTTTGTCCTACTCTAACCTCCATGCTTCCATTCACTTTGTTCCATGTGCCTATCCAAGAGTCTCTTAAGTTTCCCTCACGTATTTGACTCTACTACACTGATGGTAGTGCATTCAACACACCCACCACTCTCTGTGTAAAGAATCTACCTCTGATATCTCCCCTAAAACTTCCTCCAATTACCTTAAAAAATGCCACCTAGTGATAGACATTTCTGCCATGGGAAAATGTCTCTGGCTATTCACTCTCTATCTGCCTCTCATCATCTTGTACACCTCTATCAAGTCCCCTCTCATCTATTTTTCCTCCAATGAGAAAAACCCTTACTCCCTCGTGGTTTTTTCGTAAGACTTCTAGTCCAGGCAGCATCCTGGTAAATCTCCTCTTTACACTCTCAAAAGCTTCATAATCCTTCCTATAATGAGGAGACCAGAACTGAACACAATATTCCCGGTGAGGTCTGAGCAGGGCTCTATCGAGCTGCAGCATAACCTCGCGGCTCTTAAACTCAATCCCCCTGCAACTGAAAGCCAACACACCATACGCCTTCTTAACAACCCGATCAACTTGGGTGGCACCTTTGAGGGATCTGTGGACACGGATGACAGGATCCCTCTGTTTCTCCACACTGCCAAGAATTCTGCCTTTAACCATGTATTCTGCGTTCACATTCCAGCTTGCAAAGTGTATTACTTCAGTTTGAAGTCCATGTGCCACTTCTCAGCCCAGCTCTGCATTCTGTCGATGTTCCATTGCAACCTACAATAGCCCTCCACATTCTGTACCACTCCAACCACCTTTGTTTCATCGGCAAACTTACTAGCCAACTCTTCAACACCCACATCCAAGTCATTTTGAAAATAACAGTGGGCAGAGGTCACTGAACTGATCCCAGCGGGACACCGCTGGTCCCTTTCAGTGATCTAGCTCCCCTAGATCTCTGTGTAAGAGAATTCCTGACATTGACTACCCTCTGTTTGAAGAAAACCTTCTCTGCTTCTGCACCATGACCTATTGATATGAACGAAAGAGGTAACGCAGGGGCTCAGGTAAGAGAGACTGACACTGACATCAAGGCAGTATTTGACTGAGGATGCCATCAAGGAACCTGAACAAAATCACACTTACTGAGAATTAATTATGACCTCTACACCGCTTGGAGACATTCATTGCACAAGGGAACGTGATTATCATTGGTGGGCATCAATCATCTTAGCCGTGGGACACATCTGCAGGAGATCCTCAGCGCAGCTTCCTCAGCTCAGGCATCTCCAGTTTGTCATCACATAATCCCTAGAGTGTGGAAGGAGGCTATTCAGCCCATTGAGTCCAAACTGAGCAGATTAGATTCCCTACAATGTGGAAACAGGCACTTCGGCCCAACCAGTCCACACTGACCCTCCGAAGAGTAACTCGCCCAAACACATTTCCATCTGACTAATACACCTAACATGATGGACAATTTAGTATGGTCAATTCACCCAGCGTGCACATCTTCGGACTGTGAGAGGAAACCGGAGCACTCGAAGGAAACTCATGCAGACAAGTGGGGAATGTGCAAACTCCACACAGACAGTTGCCCAAGGATCGAATCAAACCTGGGACCCTGGTGCTGTGAGGCAGCAGTGTAAGCTACTGAGCCACCGTGCCAGCAGAAGAGGGGCATTCACTGAAGTCTACTAAGTTTTCAGGACAGGTTGTCCCTATTCAGCTCTTGAAACAATCTGTGACCATGTATAGCAAGACTCGGATAACATTCAAGACCGTGTTGTTAAAGTCTGGTTGACATTTATGTAACAGCACAGTACATTTCCACAGTAAAAGGACAAGTTCATTCAGCAGCCCAATCTGGTTTCACGAGAATGTGGGGCAGCCATTCATCCCATCAAAACTACTGGGCAAAAGAAGGATAGCCCTTTCAGTGCCTCCTGCCTGTTGCACAGGAAGGTGGGAGTCTGCTCTCTCCAACATGTCACGTACATGGGATCAGAAAGAACCATTTCACACCCGGAGTCACTTACAAAGGAACAGGAAGAGGTTATTCAGCTTGTCAAGCCACTAACACAGGAACAGGAAAGTGTCAGAGATGCTCCAACATCACAAACAAATGGAGCAGGGGCTGCACAGACAGACTGCTCCAAATTGATCCAAATGGCTTAATTACTCATGGTTCATATGTGTTACTTTAACATGGGTTTTCTGGCAGTCGGAATGGAACCAACATTTTTTAGCCATTCTCCAAGTTATCTTCCATCTCCAAGAAGGCAGACCCATGGTCTCCGTGGAGGTGGGAAACCGGTGGGGAATAACTAACTGTTTCAGAATGATGGCATTTTGGCTGCTGACAGGATTGTGTACAAAGTGACATTCAATGCAGTGTCACACAGTAACTGTGCATTAAAGTGTTCAGAGTTCATTCAGAGCCTGCACCTCTCTGTCAATCGACATGATGGTTCTGCAGAGGCATGTAAACTGTCGTGAATCAAATATCCAATGAAAAGTATGACATTGGCACCCCATTCAGCTGTTTGGGTCATAATGAGTTTCTGTCCATACCCATCAAGCTTCAACTTCGTATTCTCTCACAGCGCTACAGATTAAGCACATCGTTACTGCACTCTCTCCTCATGGTAACATCATGCTAGTGTTTAGTCTGGTCAAACTTCATTGCACTGTCTCGGTGACAAGGAGATCATTGATTATAAAGCAGACCAAATCTTTACACAAAGCACCAAATACTACCTCAACAAAACACGATCACTGGGAAAGATATTCTAACTTTTGTACTTCAATCATTTTGCCTGAAGAGCCACATATCATTTACTTCCTGCCCCTGTATGAATTCTGTCAGTGACTTATGACCAAGGACATTCAGGTCTTTTTCAACAAAAGCACTCGCCAACCTCTGTACCATTTAATAAATATAAATGTACATGATGGTATTTGTTGTTCACACCTGAATCATTGTTATACCTTGTGAACAGCTATTGCCCAAACACTGATCCTGCTGCCACCCATCAACCCTTCAGTCCAGAGAAAAACAGTATTCTTCTTGTATCTCCGTTAATCAAATTTTAATCCATGTGGTATATATTCCACCCCTACCTACCCATGGACTCTAATATTCCCCACTCACCTGTATGCAAACATGTCAAGCGTCTTCTAAAAATACAAATACTCCAATCCCATTGCTTCTCAACTTTCGATGTCACAACGGACAACCTCCACAAACAGGTTTATCAAAGATCATTTCCCTTTCCTGATTGTCGGCCGAATGTACCAAATCATATCATTATTCCCCAAGTATCTAGTCGTCATGTTCCTTCTAAAAGGTTCCAATTTTTTTTCTCACAGCTGACATCAAATTATTTAATTTTCTGTTTTCCCTCTCCATCCTGTTTTAAATATTTAGGTTGACAATAGCTGCTGTCCAGTCTGCAGGTTCCTTTCCAGAATCTAATTAGCTTTGAAGAATAATCAGTAATTATTACACTAGCTCTGTTCTCATCTCAATCACTCTGAGATGTAACTCATCAGATGCAGCAACTTATGAAACTTCAATTCAATTAGATTTTCAATAACATACACTTCATTAATTCTGATTTCCTTCAGTTTCCAATTTTTACCAGTCCCTCATTTCCCTAATATTTGTGGAAAGTAGTTTCTGTACCTTCCCCTGTGGAGATGGAACCAATGCATTCCTCTCAGCTGGCAGATGGTTTCAGTCAACTCGTGAATACACTGGAGGACTGCACTTCAGAGATGATGGATATATTACCCACTGCTGCCTGAAAAGATCCAAAATGAATCCAGTTCAATTCATCGTGAGTGTCAGCGCAGTCTTGCTACTGGCGTGAGAACACATTATACTGAAAGAGAGCATACAGCTCAATGATCACCTCAATTTGAGACAAGCTGGTTTTACACTTTACACCTGAATGGCTGCAGCTTCGACAAATCTTGGAAATCCCAGAGAGGAAAATATAGTGCCTCTCTCCTCCCTGTTTATACAGCTTCCCTTCTTTGTCGTCTCAGCTTCATTTGTTTATCACGGACCCAGACACACTGCAAATGCAGTATCCAGTGTGGCGTTCCCAGACCATCAGGGCTCCCTGAATGAACCCCGTAGCTGACATCACTATTCTGAGAACACCACCCACAGAGACTCCACTGAATTTCCAGATGGCAGCAGCAAGTGAATTCCCCAAATTCCCCTACAATGCATCCATTCACTACTGAAAATGCCTCGGTCTCCTCAGTTTCTCTAGGAGACAGTGAGGACTGCAGATACTGGAGATCAGAGCTGAAAAATGTGTTGCTGGAAAAGCACAGCAGGTCAGGCAGCATCCAAAGATCTGAAGAATCGACATTTTGGGCATAAGCCCTTCTTCAGGAATGCGGAAAGTGTGCCAAGCAGGCTAAGATAAAAAGTAAGGAGGAGGGACTTGGGGGAGGGGTGTTGGAAATGCGAGAGTTGGAAAGAGGTTAAAGTGAGGGTGATAGGCCGGAGAGGGAGTGGGGGCGGAGAGGTCAGGAAAAAAATTGCAGGTCAGGAAGGTGGTGCTGAGTTCAAGGATTGGGATTGAGACAAGGTGGGGGGAGGGGAAATGAGGAAGCTGGAGAAATCTGAATTCATCCCTTGTGGTTGGAGGGTTCCCAGACGGAAGATGAGGCATTCTTCCAGCTGGAGGAAGAACTCCTCATCTTCCACCTACGAACCCTCCAACCACAAGGGATGAATTCAGATGTCTCCAGCTTCCTCATTTCCCCTCCCCCACCTTGTCTCAATGCCAATCCTCGTACTCAGCACCACCTTCCTGACCTGCAATTTTTTTCCTGACCTCTCCGCCCCCACTCCCTCTCCGGCCTATCACCCTCACTTTAACCTCTTTTCACCTATCGCATTTCCAACACCCCTTCCCTAAGTCCCTCCTCCCTACCTTTTATCTTAACCTGCTTGGCACACTTTCCTCATTCCTGAAGAAGGGCATGCCCGAATCGTCGATTCTCCTGATCTTTGGATGCTGCCTGACCTGCTGTGCTTTTCCAGCAATACATTTTTTAGCTGCTCAGTTTCTCTTCCTGGCTGAGAAAGCTCTTACATCTCCACACAGACGCACAGTAACAGTTCCTGTCTCCAAATAAACAGTTGACAATGGCACATTACGTTTCTCTATATCTCAGCGACTATAAGTATTGCTGATGGAGTTGATCACCACACTCAGAGACAAGAGATAGAAGGAAAATAACTCACGGTAAGCAGGGAGATCCTATAATAAACATGATATTCAGGAATATGTGAAAAGGGGAAATGGTAGAATAACTTCCAATTCTGTTTTCCTTCCAGTCCATCATCAGCAATCCTTTTGCTTGCTTTTCCTTTCTCTCTCTCTCTCTCTCCATCTCTCTCTCTTTCTCTCTCTCTCTCTCTTGATGGACATCATCCCCTCAACACAAACCTCCCGCTCACCCTTCCTACCATCCCTGATATAATAATATTATTTCTCAGCTGCATTCAGTTTTGATAGGTTCACTGAACTCGAAACATTGTTTTTCCGACAGACTGCCATACCTGCTGAGATTCTCCAACATTCTTTCAGAAGGGGAGAATTTTATTTCAGATCACCAGCATCCACATTTCCTTGGTTATTTCACCTTTAATGTTGTTGCTTCGCAGGATGCCAGCATCACTGGCAAGGGCAGTATTTATTGTCCATCCTAGCTGCCCTTGACCACTTGGACATTTGTCAAGGCAATATGGAGGCAACTAAATTGTTGTGGATCTGAGGTGACACTTAGTTCAGACTGGGGAAATATGTTAGGCTTCTTTACCAAAGGTTATCAATAAAATAAGAAAATAAATCCTGATGGTTTATGCTTGCCATGAGTGAAATTAGGTTTTATTCCAATTTTTGATCTTGGAATTTAACTTTAGTCATCGGCTGTGTTAGGATTTCAGACAATGCTTTTTGAGTCATGACTTGCGCCTCTGAATTACACAGTAAGTGACATTATTACTCTGTTTACGAATCTCTGTTGTGAAGTAACTGTAGAGACAAGAACAAGCTTGTGGTCAAACTATTTGTAACTGGAAGAGAGGTCAGAAGAGAACTGGAGCCATAAAATCTGTCATTAACGAAGGGGTAGATGATGGCGAAGTCAGCAACAGAACACAGGCAGAGGTGGAGATTGGGGATATTATGAAGGTGGGTGGCGGCGGGTTTGATCACACAGAGAGAATATGGAGACATAAAACAGTTCACTGTATAAAGGAAACTCAAGTTTCCATACAGTCTTATTCCTTCTCACATGCTTATGAGTAAGTACTTTGGAAATGCATGAGAAGGACGTGGCGTTTGTGACTCCAAGTTTATGTATTTGTTAAATATAATCAACCAGAATAGCAATAACATTCAGCATTATTTATAGAATCGACAGAGATAGACTTACCAGGAACACCAATAATAGCGAGGATGGGATAGTACCCAGCTTGTCTAATCAGCAGTACGGCTCGTATTCGCAACTGTAACCATGCCCAATCCTGAGAAAGCCAGGAAAGACCCAATAATAAACTCCTGTCCATTGTTATAACATTCAAGTCTAATGTTCTCAGATTAGGATCCATTGTTGGAACATTCTAGTCTAAAATTCTCAAATTAAATCAATTGTTGGACCATTTTAATGTTCTCAGAGTCTGATTTCTCTCTCTTCCTCTGAAGCTGCTGATCTCAATCTTGTTGAGGTTGACTCTGCGCCGAATACTATGACATAAAGTTTGAAAGAAGGCTCTAATTATGGAAGAGGGAAAGCTTCCAGTGACCCAGGTGGGTCCAGAAAGACTGATATTAATCACAGTCACTGAACAAACAGATCAAGTTAACCCATTTCACGGCAACTCTGATATATTACAATAATTGGTGTGGGTGGGATTTTGATATCGTTGATTATTGGGCTCATGGCACATCTCCAGTTGTAAACATCGAGGTGGGGGAGAGACATCATTCTTTCTCTTTACAAGCTCGATTATTCTGCTGTGTTTTGGTAGTATAGGAATTGCTGGGCTCCCGAGGCCGTCTGTGTCTGATCACCAGGCCCGCTGCATCTTTTTGTTTATTTATGTTTAACTTTGACTTTTGTCTGTCCAGCATTTAACGGCTTAGGTGGGTTTAGGCATTTTGGAGAGATGCCTACAGAGCCATAGACGGTGTAGATACAGTCCATTCCTTGTGTTCTTGCAGCCACGGCCTGGTCCTGTGGAGTGATGGTCAAACTCTCACAGAACCAGGACTCTTAATTTTACCTTTCACCAATTATTGCTGGGGTCTCAGCAGGGTTGGAAGGCAGGAAATCTCTCCCCGATTCTACACACTCTGTCTGTGATTTCTCTCGGAACTGTCTTTTGATGTTCTTTCCTCCTGGATTGGAGAACTGCATGTCAGACAATCTGTTTCCTGCATATGTTTTTTGAGCTTTGTGTGCTTATTGGATGATACCATATTGGAGCAGTTACTGTATAGTAGTTAAATAAACTATTATTCTGCTAAGTTTTCGAACAGAATTAAGTTATTGCAAGTTCGTCTTCCTTTTGTTGTCTTTTATCGACAGTCTTCGAATAAATTGTGTTTTGCTTAATGTCGAATATTTTGACCAAGTAAATTCTATCTCAAACACAGCACCTTACATTTACCAGCGGAATGGGCCGAGCTGGAGGAGTGATAATCATGTCAAGAATTATATCGGTTACCCAATCCACTTCTCAGAACCAGCCCAGATACGTATAAGCCCAGATGAGGTACCTCCTCAACATGAAGCGCTGCGTAGACCAGGCTAGTGTACTGCTCAGCAATCCGTTCAGGATCGAACACTGTTTAGAGCTCACAAGTTCACGACTTATGTGTCCAACAGTGTACTGATCTATAAATTTGGACTAAATGATCTGTTCAACACAGGGCGCTGTGCAGAACACACAAAGGCATTGTTCTATACACACGGACTGGATATCTGTGCAGCATGGGGAGCTGTGCAGTAAATAGCAGTGAATTTATCTTTTAATCTGGAGCAGTTACCTTCCCAGCACACGCAGCTGTGTGCACCAATTGATGCATTGCTGTGTAACACTGTACTAGATCACTGCCCAGTGTGGGGAACCTTGCAGCTCATGGTGGAAGCGACAGGATGTGCAGCACCTCTCCATTTACAGCTCCATACGTCCAATGTGGCATGACACAGGAGTGCTATGGGTGTGAAACTCACTGCCAGAGCGGGATGGTGGGGGAATCAGTTTAAATACCAACAAATGGGTGGAACTTTGTTAAAAGCGAGGGGAAGATTGAGAGAGAATTTCAGAGAATGATCTGATGGTAGGTTTTAAAATTGTGAAATGAGAACATTTTGATAGCATCTTGCAATATAAACCACAGTTTCTAGGAATGATGGGTGAGCAGGATATTTGTGTAAGTTAAGATGATTGAGAATTTTGGATAAGCATTTGTCCTGCAGCGTTGTAACTGGGAGTAGGATCAGCAGAGTTTTCGACTCACTGGGCTGAATCGTACAATAATTTGTCTCAGTGCCATTTTCATTGAATGTGACAGAAGGAATATCTACACGAGGCAGAGCTAGTTTCCTGGTGTTATCTTATCGAACTCACCTCATTAACTACCCACCCTACCTCATGGTGTCCCTCTCATTCAACGCCAGCACGATTTTCCCACCCATTATGGCTGGAGGTGCTCACCATCGCCCGGATGCCCCTGGATATTCAGTGATCCCTGGTACTGCTGCCATCATAAAAGGGCCAATGGGCACACGGTTGAGTTTTGTCAGTTTGGAGCTGCCCTGCACAGTTTACCCGAGCATGGCAGATAAAGGGAAATTACACCACAGCTTGACGACAGAGGCATGGAGGTCATGGTGAATGGTCTAGTATAGAGGGGGACCATTCTCTTCCCAGACCATGGTCTGAGCACACCATCCAACTCAGTGCAGTGGAAGTTAGGAACAGCAAGGGAACAGTCGCCGCATTTGGGGGTTTTCTATAGACCATCTAAAAGCAGTAGAGAGATTGAAGATCTCATAGGCGGGCAGATTCCAGAAAAATGCAAAAGTAGTAGGGTTAATGTTATGGGCGATTTCAACTTTTCCAATATCGACTGGAACCTCGTAAGTGCAGATGATGTGGATGAAGCCGTTTTTGTCAGGTGTGTTCAAGATGGTTTCCTTGCTCAGTATGGAGACAGACCAACAAGGGGAGAGGCCATTTTGGATTTGGTGTTCGGCAAAGAGCCAGGACAGGTGTCAGAACTCACGGTGGGAGAGCACTTTGGTGAAAGTGATCACAACTGCCTCACATGTAGCACAGTCTGGGAGAGTGAAAGGAGCAGTTTCTGATGGAAGATATTTAATTAGGGAAAAGGAAATTATGATGCTATCAGACAGGAGTTGGGAAGTACAGACTGGGAGCAATTGTTCCACAGAAAGGGCACAGCAGGCATGTGGAGACTGTTTAAGGAGCAGTTGTTGCGAGTGATACACAAATTTGTTCCTCTGAGACAGGTAAGAAGGGGTAAGATTAAGGAACCTTGGATGACGAGAACAGAGGAACTTCTCGTCAAAAGGAAGCAGGCAGCTTACGGAAGATGGAGGAAGCAAGAATCTAACACAGCTTTCGAGGATTACAGGCTTGCTAGAAAGGAGCTCATAAATGGGCCGAGGCGAGCCATGATGGGGAACGAAAAAGGCTTGGCAAGAAGGATTAGGGAGAATCCAAAGGCATTTTTCTCATACGTGAGGAATAAGAGAATAATCAGGGAGAAGGGAGGGCCAATCAGGGATAGCATAGGGAACTTATGCGTGGAGTCTGAGCAGATAGGGGAAGCCCTAAATGAGTTTTTTGCTTCAATTTTCACCAGTGAAAGGGAACTTGTTGTAAATGAAAACTTAGAGGAGCTGGTCCTGATCATGATTGATGAAATTGATGTGCTAGAAATTTTGGAAAACATTAAGATAGATACGTCCCCAGGGCCAGATTTATCCTAGAGAGCTCCGGGAAGCGAGAAAGGCGTTAGCTAAGCTGCTGGTGAGGATAATTGCTTCCTCAGTCTTCACAGGAGTCATACCGGAGGATTGGAAGGAGGCGAATGCTGTTCCTTATTTCAAGAAGGGTAATAGGGAAATCCCTGGCAATTAGAGACCAGTCAGTCTTGCGTCAGCGGTCAGCAAAGTTTGGAAAAAATTCTGAGGGATAGGATGTATGACTATTTGACAAAGAATTGTGTGATTAAAGCAGTCAGCATGGCTTTGTGGGGGGCAGGTCATTCCTCACAAATCTGATTGATTTCTTTGAGGAGGTGTCAAGACAGGTCGACGACAGTCGAGCAGTGGACGTGGTGCATGTGAACTTCAGCAAGGTATTTGATAGGGTTCCCCATGGAAGGCTCATTCATAAAGTCAGGAAGTATGGGATACAGGGAGATTTGGTTATCTGGATTCAGAATTGTCTGGCTAGCAGAAGGCAGACAGTGGTTATAGATGGAAAATATTCTGCTTGGAGGAATGTTGAGAGGGATCCCACAGGGCTATGTCCTTGGGCCTCTGCTCTTTGTAGTTTTTATAAATGACTTGGATAAGGAGGTTATGGGGTGGGTTAGTAAATTTGCTTATGACACAAAGATTGGAGGCGTCGTCGAAAGTATAGAGGGCTACTGTAGGCTGCAGCGTGACATAGATAGGATGCAGAGCTGGGCTGAGAAATGGCAGATGGAGTTCAACCTGGGTAAATGCGAAGTGATTCATTTTGTATGGTCAAATTCGAATCCTGAATATAGCATTAAATACAGGATTCTTGGCAGTGTGGAAGAACAGAGGGATCTGGGTGCGCAAGTGCATAGATCCCTCAAAGTTGCCACGCAAGTGGATAGGGTGTCAAGAAAGCATATGATGTTTTGGCTTTCATTAACAGGGGGATTGAGCTTAAGAGCCGCAAAGTTTTTCTGCAGCTCCACAAGTCCCTGGTGAGACCACACTTGGAATATTGTGTCCAGTTGTGGACCCACTACTATAGGAACGATACAGGGGCTTTAGAGAGGGTGCAAAGAAAGTTTACCACGATGCTGCCTGGCCTGGAGGGCTTGCTTTATGAAGAAAGGTTGAACAAGCTTGGACCTTTCTCTCTGGAGACAAGGAGGAGAGAGGAGATCTGGTCGAGGTGTACAAAATAATGAGAGGAATAGATAGAGTCAATACCCAGAGACTTTTCCCCAGGGTAGGATTGACTAGTATGATAAGTCATAGTCTGAAGACATTAGGAGGAAGGTAAAAGGGAGACGTCAGAGGTAGGTTCTTTTTGCAGAGAGTTATGATTGTATGGAATGCATTGCCAGCTCTGTTGGTGGAAGCGGAGTCATTGGGAACATTTAAGCGACTGATGAACATGCACGTGGATAGCAGTGAGTTGAGGGGTGCGTAGGTTAAATTACTACATTTTACATTAGGATTAAATCTCAGGACAACATCGTGGTCCAACTGGCCCGTTCTGTGCTGTACTGTTCTATGTTCTATGTTCTATTTAGTATATTTAAAACAGACACAGATAAGTTCTTGATTGACAAGGGGATCAAAGATAACTGACAGGAAGCAGGGAAATGGGGTTGAAAATCTATCATTCGTGATCAAATGGGGGAGCAGACTTGATGGTGGGAATGGCTTCATTTCTGCTCGTATAGAGTTGTGGCCTTATAATATTTTGGTCCTGGATGGCACGGTGTCTCAGTGGTTTGCACTGGTGCCTCACAACATCAGGTAACTGGGTTCGATTTCCTCTGGGTGTTCTAGTTTCCTGCCACAGTTCAAAGTTGTGCAGGTTAGGTGAACTGGTCATGCTGCATTGCCGATTGTATTCAGGGATGTTGATGTAAGGTGCAATAATCAAGGGTCTACGTATAGTATTAGGGTAGAGAATGGGATTGGTTTGCATACTCTTTGGAGGGTCAGTATAAACCTGTTGGGCTGAAGGGCCTGTTTTCACACAGTAGGGATTCTAAGAAAATGCAGACTGCTGCAATGATCCAATGAAGCACAACCCAAGCTCGAGTAACAGCTCACTTTACACTTTGATGCGTTACAGTCTGGAGGAGTTAATATTCAATTCCATAAATTCAAAGCCTGAACCCATTGTGGTTGTTCTCCACTTTCTGTACACTCTCCCTCCTGGGGTCCCTAAGCTCGTGTCTTGTTTATGTTCCATTCTACAGAGAAAATCAATTTCTAATATTTACACATTTATTTACACCCATTATATACCTGTGTCTCTTTCACCACAATTTCAAGCCCATTTGTCTTTCACACTGGGCCTCCAAACACTCTTTCCCACCTCTGCCAAGATACTAAAGCGCTCACTTTCCAATCCTTTACACGTTTGAAGAAGATTTAAACTGGACTTGAAACATTAACATTGTTTCTCTTTCTCTGCAGATGTTGCCAGACCCCTAAGTTCCTTCAAAAATGAAAAGTTACAGAACACATTTTCAACAGAGCAAAGATCATTGGATACAGGAAATCTGAAACAAAAACAAAAATTGTTGGACTTACTGGGTGCTTTGAGGAACAGTCATAGAACCCGAAATATTAACTCTGCTTTCACTCCACAGATGCTGTCAGACTGGTCAGTATCTTCAGAAATTTCTGTTTTTGAACAAGTTTCAAGCATGTGTGTCAAAGCTGCTCACACGCCCTGTCCAACATGGAGAGCCATACACCGGGAAGTGAATTCACTTGCTCTGAAACTACATAAGGCTGTCATCACCGACACTACAGAGCTCTTAACCATGGTCATGGAGAGAAACAGCGGGAAACACATTCGCTTTAAACAGAAGATGGCATTACTGGAGCGGAAAATATTCAGGTGAAAACGTTAAATGCTTTTGAGGAATGCAACAATTGGAGGCATGGCATCATGAAGATACCCAAACAGGATGAGAATTTTTAAAAAAGGAAGTGTTCCCACATGAGAAACTGGGATAGGGCACTGTGTACAGGGGAGGAGGACGACCGTGTCCCCGTGCGAATGAGGACAGGCAGCAGAATTGTATTGCAGATATTGCATCTCAAACTGGGCATTCATGTGATGCTGTAAATCATAGCAGCCGTTGTAGCACCAGCAGAATCATATTCAACCACAATATAATCTCTCAGTCTACCATTACCATGAAGCTGATCTCCGCTTCAGTGATGAGTGTGGGTGAACATGCTACAGTCAGAACCGTGTGTACCTAAACCTGATGATAACCCAATCAAGCTACTGCACTTACTGCTTACATTAACAAACAGCAGAGGTAACATCTGATAGAGAGGGCGCCATGATCCCAAGACTGTGACCAGTTCTTTTAAAACCAGCTATGAATTACTGCTGGCCTGTCTACTCTTCCTCTTTTCTGTTAGAAAAATCCTTGATCCTTTTGTTAGAGACAGTTCAAGAACTTCCCTCCTATTACCATTTTGTTTACGTCTTTAAAATACTTACTGTGCCTTCCCCTGTGAGGAAAGATGTAAAACATGGGTGTAAATTATCTGTCTGCCCTGCAGCCAATTCTTCAGTCACACCCTCCAATTATCCTCAGTATACTTTCCTAATTAATTTCACCTAAGATCGCACACTCATCTTGAACTTTTTTTATATGCTCGGAAAAGATCGTGCTGCTTGTTTTTGTATTTCTTGCCAATTTACTACATCATGTCTTTTCTCCCCTTTTCCTCGCTTTCTAGATTGATTCAGCCATATAGTGCACAAAGAGACCCTTTGGTCCAACTTGTCCATGCTGACAGGATTTTCCAAACTAAACTAGTCCCATCTGATTGCATTTTGTCCATATGCCTCTAAACCTTTCCCATTCCTATGTTTGTCCTAATGAGTTTTCAATGTTGTAGCTGTACTTGCACCTCCCACTCTTTCTCTGCCAGCTCATTCCATATACACACATCACCCTCTGTGTGAAAACATTGACCCTTCGTCCATTTCAAATCTCCCCTTTTTTACCTTAAACCTCTGCCTTCTATGGTTGAACTCCCCCGTCCCCGGGAAAAGACCTTAGCTGGTCACTCTATTCATACCTCTCATGATTTTATAAACTTCTACCATGTCACCCCTCAACCTCCGACACGCTGTCTGACACTAACTTTACGAACAAACATTTACAGATAAAGCACTGCAAATTTGAAACAGTATTCAAATGACAGGTAAACAACCTTCAGCCCAAGCTTCATACTGTGATTTATTTTTCTCCATGTTATAATACTAAGGCAGCAGGAAACTGTGACGAGTACCAGTAAGAGGTCAAACACCTGAATTGCTTTGTCCAAATGGGGTGATAATCTCTACAGTGAAAGCACATCACTGGCATGAACCATATAAGAAGGGCAATTTTTGTACCAAACTGTCAGCGTGCAGTTGCCTTTAGCAGAGTGAGATGAAGGCTGAGTATAACTTTTGAAATTTGGATCACAGTGTGAATTCAGTGCAAAGGGGGAGAGGTCTTTTCAATAAGGTTTACTCAAAGAAGGAAACTTTCCTGAGTGAGATGTGAGTGGGAGGTGTAAAACAGCATGAATGGAGAGGCCGAGCCACACTGTGACCAGAGGCAAAGTGGCAACACAAAACGCAGCTTGATGCTACTGCAGAGTAGGTAGACTTGATCAAAGAGTTTCAGGTGAAGTGGGGAGGGACCATAAGGTAAGATACTGTACTCTGTAATTTGAGAGGGAGAACCTGGAATCAGGAAGGGGACACGAGCAGGGAAGAGGATGGAGCAGCAAAGGCAGCAGTTTCCGGGGGGAATTCAGGAAGCACAGCTGAAATTCATTCCCAGCATCTGCTTCTGGTCCCTGAAATAAACATCCTAAATCTGACCCTACACTCATGCTCATCCATCGTATACTTGAGAGCCTTTGTCAACCATGGGTGCTTCATCTTCTTATTGAGTTCTTCTTTTGAACAGAAACAATAATTTCTGGGCTGTTTGGGATATCTACTTGAATGTCTGCTCACGTATACTCACTGACCTTCCTCTGGGTCTATTTTCACATTCCGCTTCAGACCAGATGTGAGGCAGAAATCCTCAATTTAGATGTCTGGTTATTTTCAATCATTCAGGAGGCACTTCTGCCTGTGGCTGAACACATGATCAGCGGAGGCTGACTCAATTCTCCAAGTTTCTGCATCTCTGTTGTTTCTGTTTAACGACGCCACATTCCTGTGAGCTGGGTCTAACGTGACCTCCTTTTCCATCAAACCAGAAATCCCCGAACTCTGGTGGACAGGGCCTTCAGCTATGACTGTCCCATCTTCCACGGTGTTGCCCTCAATCCGTCCCCTCCATCCCAGAACAATGATAGATTCCTCCTTGTCCACACTTCCTCCTGCGCGAGAATCCACATTCACATATTCATCTTAAGCCGTTTCCACCATCTCCAACAGGACAGCACCATCAAACACAACTCCCCCTCCCGCCCACTTTCAGTATTTCACAGCGACCGTTCCCTCTGTGTGACCGTCCATCACCCCGAACGTTTCCCCACTCCCCCATCGCACCATCCCATGCAATTGGAGAAGCTGCAACACTTGTCCATTCATCTCTTCCCTCCTCACTATCCAAGGCCCCAAACATAGCTTCCAGGTGAAGCAGCATTTCACTTGTAACCTTTCAATCTGATCTCCCGTCATTGCTGCTCATAATGCAGTCCTTTTTATTGGCGAGACCAAATAGAGATTGCTTTGAGGAACACACCCACTCTGTCTGTAGAAATAACTCTGACCTTCTCATTGCTTCCCATTTCAATAACTTACATTGCTCTCATGATAACATTTCGGCCCTGGGTTGCTGCAATGTCCCAAGACAGCACAACCCAAGCTCGAGTAACAACGCACTTTAAAGTTTCGTACGTTACAGCCTGTAGGAGTTAATGTACAATTTCATAACTTCACAGTCTGACCGCATTATAACTGTTCTCTAGTTTCCGTACAATCTCCCTCCTGGCCTCCCTATGACCTTGTGTGGTTGTATCTTCTTTATCTTTCACTCAATAGAGAGAACCCCTTTTCCCCATTCACATCTTAATTTAAAGCTATTTCACATGATCTACTCGTTCACCACTACTAAAAGCATGTTTATCTTTTGCCACACCCTCTTTTACCCGTCAAACCACTCCCCACATCTATCAAGGGATTATAAAGCTTATTTTCCAATCCTTTTTCAGTTCTGAAGAAGTGTCATACTGGACTTGAAACGCTAACTCTATTTCCCTGTCTCTGCAGATGATACCAGACCTGTTGAGTTTCTCTAGAAATGAATAGGCTCAGAACAAATTTTCAATTAAACAAATAACTATGGAGACTGGAAATGAAAATGCAAAAATTGCTGGCGAAAATGGGAGCTTTGTAGAAGGTTCACTGGTCTTGAAAGATTAACTCTGCTTTCACTCCACAAGATGCTGCCAGACCTGCTGAATTTCATCAGCAATTTCTTTTTTTGAACAAGTTCCATAGACGTGTGTTAAAGCTGCTCAAACGCTCTGTCTCACATGGAATCCACTGGGATGTTACCGATAATGCAAGGTGCACAGAATACTTGATCTGAAACTGCATAAGGCTGGCATCACTGACACTGCAGAGCTCTTAATCATGCTCAGCTAGAAAAACAGAGAGGAACACATTCACATCAAACACAGAAGATAGCATTGGGGGAATGGAAAAGATTCAGATGCATAGGTTAAGGGTTTGAGTAAAGTAACAAATTGGAGGCGTAACACCAGGGAGAGACCTTCAGCAGAATGAGAATAGGAAAATGGAAGTGTTACCACATCAGAAACCAGTTTAAGACATTGAGTACAGAGCTGATGGGTGAATGGGTCTTGGTGTGAACTGAGGGATAGTTAGTAGAATTGAATTGAACATATTGGAGATCAAAGTGGGCATTCATGTAGTGTGGTAGAATCACAGCAGCAGCAGAATTGTATTCAACTACAATCCGTTTCTTTCAAGTCCTGCCTGGAGATACCTTCAGGTATTATCGATGTAAAGGAGGTGACCCCTCCAGTCAGACATTGTATTTTAGGCATGCGGTCTTGTTTGAAGTCTGCATATGTCTTCACCTGGAATCAGACTAGGTTTATTTACAAAGTAGGAGTTAATAAAATATCATTTTGACTGACTGTCTATAAATCATACTTTTTTTGAGAAAATATAATGCATCTGGAAATACGAACCGGCAAATGAAAATTCATCTTACAGATTAGATGTGTGTGTGTGTGTGTGTGTGTGTGTTTTCACGCACGTGCGAGTGTGTGATTGAAAACAAGGTGGAGTGTCTGTGGGAGGGAGAGGGAGAGTGTGTGTTTGTCAGAGAGTGAGGGGGAGTGTGTGTGTCTTTGGGAGGGAGAGAGAGTGTATGCGTGCGTGTGAGAGAGGGGAGAGTGTGTTTGTGTGCGGGAAGTAGAGGGTGAATTTGCATGGGTGTATTTAAAGGGGAGAGGGAAAGGATGTGTGTCTCCTCGTTAAAACACAGGCAGGTTTGGCAGATCTCTTTCCACACAAACACTCTGTGGTTCCAGTTCTCCCCCTCTCTGCAGCCTCTGCTCCATTTGTTGTTTATGTTGCAGACCCAGATGTTGTAACTACAGTCCCCATTCTCCATCCAGAGTTGGGTCACCAAATCCTCAGGTCTCCCTGAATGTCTAAGGCAGCTCTCAGCACAACCTCCAGTAAACCATCTCCATCACCTCCACTAACCTTTCCATGACAGGAGGCAGTCAGATACTTCTCAGCTCCTGTTCCTTGACAATAATACTCGAGGGATTTCCTCATGGTATGGACTGCACAATCAACTTAGAGGGACAAACACAGGCCATCAGAGGTCAGGCACAGGCCAAGTTTCAAAGACGTGTCTCAAAGCTGCTGGAACCCCCTTTCCAACTTGGAGCAACAGCCCGCCACATACCATTGCATTTTTTCTGAGATTCACAATGCCAGCACTCGATACACTCGGGAGTGAAAAAAACAACACCAGGGAAAGGTACAGAAAAACAAACAATTAATTAACTGATAACATGTATTGAAAATATGGAAAAGGAGACAGGGGAGTAGGAGTAACTGGAGAAGTGAGACAACGGTGGGTCCAATCACAAGAATAGGAGCATTCAAAAAAATTATTGCCAGCTCAGTTGAAATGGTTAGTTACATCAAATTGTGAATCTGCCTCCCAGAACCATCCAAGACACCATAAACTGGGACAAGGCACCAGCCAGAATGGAGAGCTGTGCAGACCATGCTACTGGACTGCTCTATAAACTGGACTACCTGCCCAGCATGGGGAACAGTGCAAACCTTTGCCAGTATATGGCTACTATACTTGGACTACAGAAATGTCTTGTACGGGAAGATGCGTAACCCATGCAGTAAGTGACAGTAAATGGACTCCCACAATTGTATGGCTCAGTATCTCCACTGCCGAAATATAAGATAAGAGATTGTGTCTGTGTGTGTGTATGTGTGTGTGTCTGTGTGTGTTGGTGGTAGTAGATATGAAAAGTATTATTTGAGAGAGAATAGACATAGAGGAAATCAGTTCAAATGTGAACAACTGACAGGGCTTTGTGTCATTAACAGAGGGAGACTGAGGACCGTGTTATAGACAGAGGTGACGATGTGCTTGTGAATATTAAAGTAAAGGCTTTCCCAGACCCAACAACAATATAAAGCAATCCGTACAGGAATGATGGGATTTTGGTCTGCGTTTAGATACAAGCCATGGAATACCGACTCAGATTTAGTTAAGCAACAGCAGATTATTGGCTTTAATAAGATTGTGTTTCATAGCTGAAGGTTCAAACAGCAGATGGGATGAACCAGTGAAGTATATCGTGCAGATGACAATAGTTAAAATTAGGAATGGTCAGGATATGGTAATCAGCTTGTGGCCAAAGGGATCACCGTAGTTGTGACTCGTCTGTTTCAGCCTCAGTTATTGGCCAGGGATGAGATGGAGTCAGAGGAAGGAAATGGAATTTGCATCCAGAACAGAAGTCAGTGACCTCCAAGCTCTCAATATTTAAATAGCAAGGGCAGTGATGCAATGCATCCTGGTTCATACCTGAAAGTGAGTAGGTCAACCAACAAGGCCCAGTACCAGAACTAAAGGAGATAAAGAATGAACAATATTGCTTTATTGTGGTTTGGAGCGTGAATACTTACAGAGTAGAGTAAATGAAAAGAACAGTAATACAGTCGCACATGGTTAATGCAAATAATATATCAACAGTGAAACTTACCATGGACACCAACAATAGCCAGGATAGGATAATAAAAACATTGAATAATGTAAAGTACAAATCTGATCCGCGATGATAACGGCCACCAATAATATGTAGAAAAAAACCAAACATAATAGGATAAACCCTTGTCCATTGTTGTAACTTTCCAGTCTATTGTTCTCAGATTCTCATCCATTGTTGTAACATTCCAGTATAACATTCTCAGATTCTGATCCACTGTGAGAACTGTCCAGTCTAATGTTCTCAGTTTCTGATCTCTCCCTGTCTCTGGAGCAACCGATCCCTGTTAGTGCTATCGGTGGTGCTCCCGACCAATACTATGGGATAACGTATTGAATCGAGCCCTTTTGTCATTAAAAGATGGAAACTGTCCACTGGGATAATTAGAATCCATGGAGACTAACATTATTCACAGTTAGCAAACAAACACGTTCAGTTAACCAGTTCCTTACATAATTTTACATAACACAATGAAAGGGAACATTTACTCGGTTTGGATTGAATGGATGAGAGTTGCTGAGGGATAGATCATAAATCTTGCAATCTTTTTAATCTGTCTTTCCTATATATGGGAGTATTGTCAAGAACACTGCACTGTTGTATATGATTCACCCTGTTTATAAAAGGAGACATGAATAAAATAACAGACGAGCTGCATAAAATGTTTGGTGGAGACGTTTCTAGATACCTTTGCGTAATGCTGCTCCAAGTTTGAAATTCCCTGTTCTCAAGTCCTTTCTTAACCTTGTGACATCATTCAGAGCATTCAAACTGCTGCTCAGGAACAGGGAGAAACAGGAGGTAGTCACTCAATTGCTCGATCTGGGCAGAGGAACAGGAGGCAGTCTTTCAACTGTTCCAGACTGGAACACAGGCACAGGAGGAGTCACTCAACTGCTCGGGACTGGGACACAGGAACAGGAGGGAGTCATTCAACTGCTCGAGACTGGGATACAGGAACAGGAGGCAGTCACTCAACTGCTCGTGACTGGGACACAGGAACAGGAGGCAGTCACTCAACTGCTCGAGACTGCGATACAAGGAAATCTGGAAGCTAGTGAGGCCCAGATTTCTGTTCCCCAGGAACAGGAGGAGGTGACTCACTGTCCACCACTGTGAGACACTGGAAGAGAAGAGGAATTGGCTTGGTACTAACAGAAATATCTGATTAATTTGCATGAACGAGCCATTCAATCCTGCTCCAACATTCTTCAAAACCATGGCTGATCTGATTGTAATTCACCCATTCCAGTTTACAGAGATTTCCCTCTCTGCAGTCTCTGATCCATTTGTTGGTCATGTTGCAGATCCAGATACTGTAACTACAGTCACCATGCTTCATCCAGAGTTGGGTCACCAAAGCCTCTGGTCTTCCTGAATTTCCACAGCAGCTTAAAACACAGCCTCCAGAAAACAATCCCCGAACGTACAAAAACTAGAGTTAAGTTAAATGTCAGTCAAAGGCAAATGAGAAGGCTGGTCTGAATCACTAACAGTTGTGAGGATTCCTCATGTAACTGAGCACATGATCAGCCGATAGTGATTAACACAGGCGTTCAACGAATAGGAACAGAGCAAGTTACAAAGGTGTGCCTCGAAACTGTTAAAACCCCAATATCCAACATGGAGTACAGGGCAGGACACTGGGAAGTCAACGAAAACGCAAGCAATGCTTTTTTGAACACTGTTTCACAGCTTCTTAGTGTTGGAAGCTGATGCTCTTGAGTGAGCAACATTCAAGGGCAGGAAAAGATATAGGACAGTTATTCACATTGAAACTGGACAGTTAAAACTAGATGGTGGGGAAGCAGTTTAAACACCAACAAATGGGAGGGATTTGGGCAATAGACAGAGGGTGAGAGACTCTGAGTCGGTGTTATGGAAGGATGTGTTTGCAGGTTTCAGAATGCTGAAATGAAGACATTTCGATCATATCTAGCAACATAGGTTAGCATGTCCGGCAATGATGAATTAATACGATATTGGTGCAAGGTCAGATAGAGTCAGAGTCTCGGAGATGTACAGCACAGAATAAAATGCTTCAGTCTAACTCGTCCATGCTGATGGGATATCCTAAATTAAACTAATCGCATTTGGCCAATATTGATGTAAACCCTTCCTCTTCATGTACCCATCCAGATATCATTTAGATGTTATAATTGTAAAAATCCTCCACCATCTCCTCTGGCAGCTCATTCCACGAATGCACCACCCTCTGTGGGAAAAAGTTGCTCCTTAGGTCTTTTTTAAAATCTTTTCCCTCTCATTGGAAATCCATGCCCTCTAGTTTTGGGGAAAAAGACCTTAGCTATGCACTCTATAAATGCTCTTCACGCTACAGGAATAAAATAACCCAATCATCAAAGTTTGTGAGAACCCAATCTACTCGAACTCTCCCTATAGATCCAATCCTGGCAACATCCTTGTAAATCTTTACTGACTCCCTTCAACTTTCACAATATATTTCCAAAAGGAAGGAGACCAGAATTGAATGCAGTACACCAAAAGTGGCCAAAGTAATGTGCTGTACAGCAGCAACATGACCACCCAATTCATATAGTCAAAGCACTGGCCAATAAAGGCAAGCATACCAAATGCCTTCTTCACAATCCTACCTAACTGCGACTCTACTTTCAAGAAATTATGAACCTGCATTCTAAGGTCTCTTTGTTCAGCAACACTCCCCAGGACGTTAGCATGAAGTGTACATGTCCTGCCCTGATTTGCATTTCCAAAATGCAGCACCTCCCATTTGTCTAGATTAAAAACCACCTGCCAATTGTCAGCCCATCTGCCCTTCTGATCAAGATTCCATTGTACTCTGAGGTAAACCTTCTTTGCTGTCCACTGCACCATCATTTTTGGTTTCATCTGCAAACTTAGCAACTATTGCTGCAATGATCACATTCAAATGATGTATGTGAATAGTGAAAAGCAGTGGAGCCAGCACTAACCCTTGTGGTACACCAATGGTAACAACCCTCCTTTTCGAAAAACAATCCTTTACCACCACCCTCTGTCTCCTGCCTTCGGGCTAATTCTGTATACATATGGCTAGTTCTCCCTGTATTCCATATGAACTAAACTTGTTAACCAATCTACCATGCAGGAAGTTGGCAAATACCTTACTGAAGTCCATACCAACAATATACACCTCTGCCTCAATGAATCCTCTTAGTCACTTCTTCAAACATACTCAGTCAATTTAGTGCTTCGATCCATGTGGCCTATCACTTATGAGTCCTTGTTTTTCAAAATCCAGGCAAACCTTGTGCCTCATAATCCTTACCAACAACTTGCCCTCCACTGAAGTCTGGCTCACTAGCTTTTCCTTACCATCCTTCTTAAACATTGTCAATAATCGCACCAAGTTCACAAGCCTCCTATCTTCTGGTACCTCATCTGTGACAATTGACGATACAAATATCTCAGCAAGGGGCCCAGCATTCACTTCACTCGCTTCCCACAGAGTTCTCGGGTCCATCTGATCAGGGGCTGAAGATTTTCCCAACTTAACGGGTTTACGAACTCCAGCATCTCCTTCTCTGTAATACAGGCACTTTTCAACATGTCAAGATTTATTTCCAAAGTTCTTTAGCTTGCATATCTTTCTGCCCAGCCAATACTGACGCACGATGCTTGTTTAGTATCGCCTCCATCTCCTGCAGTTTTGCACATCGGAAACCTTGCTGATCTTTAAGTGGCCCAAAACTCTCCTGAGTTATTCTTTTGTCCTTAATGTATGTGTAGAGTCCCTTTGGATTCTCCCTAACCCTATTTGCCAGAACTATCTCATGTCCCTTTTATGGCCTCCGGATTTCCCTCTAATGTATATTCCTACTGGGTTTAGACCTTTATCGACAGTCACTTTAAATTTGGAATTAAGTGCCAAATGACGATGATGAATCCATCGACATCCCAGACAGGAAGTGTGGACTTCTCTGAATGTTCCTGTCACTGCTCTAATACAGAAACGTTGGACCTTCCGTACAACATATGCTTCAGTAATTAATTTATATAAAAATTGACAAACATCTTAATGCAGGTTTATTTGCTGTAAAGCAGTATTTTTTTATGCTTTTTCCCCTCAGTCCAAAACCAAAAGTGAACTTATTCATTAAGACTTATGAATTAATGAGTCAGGTTTGGCTGGGAGATAGGGCGGAATGGGGCAGCGGCTGTGGAGACTGCATGGGGAGTACAATGATATTCCCCAGTCATCATCACTCTTAACGTCAGATAGAATTAAATATAATTCATAACAAGGAACGAGCCCACGTTTGGAAGATGCAATGCTGAATGACAATGTGAACTTAACAGAATAATTTTAAATGTGATAAAGTGAACTATATTTAGTATACACACAATTTAATCATTGGGAGTAGGGTCACCACACCTGAAGGATTAAATTTGATTTCTCTTCACAGATACAGCCAGACTTGCTGAGCTTTCCTTCCAACGTCTGTTTTTGTTTGAGATTGATCATATTGTTCATATTTGGCAGGATGCTTACAATTAAAAGCTCATACTAATAACAAAATGCTCAGGGCTACGGGGACAATACAGGAGAATGATAGTAGAGATATCGCTCATTCCAAACTGGAAGAGACAATGGGCTGAGGTTTCACCACCTTTGCTTTAATAATTCTATGTTATGCATTGAAAGCTTTTGGAGATTGGGGAGACAAGCTAGTTCAATGAAGGACACGGAGTGTTCCATCATCAAAAACCTATCCCTATTATTTCATGAAGTTCAACTGCATCTAAAATGTATTTTCAAACAAAATATATTTCCAGAGATTTACAAGATGTTCAGATTTTCTTTTTACTTTCTATCTTAAAGAAGAAACAGATTTCGGCTGGAATTCAGGTGTCACAGACACACCAACTGTAATAGAAACATGAAAGGACCACATTGTCCAAATATTACCAAGGTCAACATGTAGACCTGGCAAGAAACATGAAATATAGAGATAATGGAAACATGAAAAATAAAAAGAAAATGTTGGAGAAATGAAAAATATGAGGAAGCATCTGCAGAGAGCAACAGAATTAACATATGTCATATGATGTGACACTGTTCTGAAAAGTCCTATTAGAATCAAAGGGAATTTTTTTTGCATCTCTGCTCAGATGTTGCCAGATAGACTGAGTTTCGCACCAGCTCTTTTGATTTCTTTCTTCTTTCTGAACTGTAGCAAAGTGTCTGATCTGAATGACAACAGCAAAGTTGTTATCTCAGATGAATCTCGAATAATTTGTTATGGACATTAAATGAGAAATTACAAAGTTCCTATGTTTGACAGGGCTCTAAATATCGGTGACGTATTGCATTGTGAGAACTTGCGATGAAAATGTTGAAACAAAACAGAAGTTGCTGCAAATGCTCAGCAGGTCTGGCAGCATCTGTGCCGAGAAATCAGAGTTAACGTTTCAGGTCCAGTGCCCCTTCCTCAGAACTGATGTTAACACGGAAAATGTTGGTTTATATGCAGAAGAGACTGGATAGCTCTTAATGGAGACTGTTTGTCGCTAACAATAGGGTATGAGTAATAGAAGGCGATGTGAGAACTAAGCCTGGTGTATGGATAGGGGGCTAGGACATTGGGGAGTTCAGGCCCGAAAATTATTGAACTTGATTTTGAATCTAAAGGGCTGCAGGGTCCGCACATGGAAAATGAGGTGTTGTTCTTCCAGCTTGCGCTGAACTTGCCTGGAACATTGCAGCAAGCCTGACACAGAGAAATTGGTCAGGGAACAGGACGGACTGTTAAACTGGCAGGCAACTGAAAGCTCAGGGTGTTTTGCAGCGGTACAACTTGGATGTTCTGTGAAGAGGTCACCCAGTCTACCCTTCATTTCCCCAATGTAGACGAGACCACTTTGTGAGCAGCGCATGCAGTTGACTGGATTGTGGGAAACGTTGGTAAGGGGCTGCTTCACATGGAATTTATGGCTGGGCCCTTTGATACTGATGAGGAGGGAGGTAAATGGGAAAGTGTGACACCTCCAGCAGGGGAAAGTGAAGTGGACCTGTGGTGGGAGTGAATAAAGAGCAGACCAGTGTATCCTGGAGGGAATGATTCCTCTAGAAGGTGGACAATGGAGGAGAGGTGAATATGTGCAGGTGGGGGCATCTCGCTAGAGGTGGGGGAAATGCAGGCTGATGATCCTCTGCAAGTGAATGCGGCTGAGATAGTAGGGAAACTCTGTTGCGAGAGAGAAGGGGAGGGGCAGGCTAGAAGTGCAGGAGATGGGTCAGACTCGGTTGAGGACCCTGTTGACAACAATGATGGGGAATCCCTTGATTGAGGAACAAGGTGGACATTTCAAAGGCTACCTTGTTGAATTTAGTATCATCAGAAGCAATGCGGTGGAGATTGAGGAACTAGGGGAATGGAATTGAGTCTACAACAGGAAACCAGATGTGAGGACATATTCTCCAGGAAGCTGTGGGAGTCGGTGTGTTAATACTGGATATCAGTGGCTTGTCTATCCCCAGAAATGGAAGCAGAGATGTTGAGGAAAGGAAGGGAGTAGTCAAAAGAGACCAGGTGAAAGTGATGGAGGGCTTCAAAATCCAAGCGAAATCAATGAACCTTTCCAATTCCAGACAAGAGATAAAAGTCGCAGCGATGATATCATCTGTGTATCGGAGAAAGAGTTGTGGGTGGGTGCTAGAATAGAACAGGAACAGTGAATAGTCGATGTACTCCAAGAAAAGAACAGACATAACTGGGGCCCACGTGTGTATCCATGCAGTTCCTCTGTGCGGCAAGTGCAGGCTGAAGCAATGGGTATGTCCTGGTAGCTCTGTTTGTGAATTTTTGTAAGGAGATAGAAGCGAGATCTGCTATCAGAGGACCATCAGCTCGGGGGCAGTTAGGGGGAAGGGGGCGAATGGGGCAGGAATCTCCAGATGAAAGGTGGTCAAGTTATCATAGTTGATATAATGGTTTGATGTGCCATGGTAGGGTCATGGTCCAGGGGAGATTAGAGGAGGTATCTGAGAGTGGGCGTTCAAACTCTGCAATGTCGAGGTCAGTCCACCAGGCTACAGCAGAATCACCCTTATCGGCACAGGCTGAATAACACAGTTATGGTTGGATCTAAGCACATGGAGTGTCGGCTGTTCGGGCAGTGATAGGTTGGATTTGGTGAGGGGAGTGCAGAATAATTAAGACAACCAATGTCATGTTGAGATTTCTCAATGAACCGATTTAGTTCAGGTAAAGACTAGAAGGAGGGGTGATTCCAGGAGGAGGGAGAGTGTTGCAACTGGGTAACGGTGTCTATGGGGCAGGGAGAGGAATCTTGCTGAAAGAAATGTGCATTGAGGCGAAGACAGCGGAAGAGCTCAACTAAATGCACGCCTAAAATTCATTAAAGTGGGGGCAGAGAGGTAAATTTCAGACATTTGATTAGAACAGAACATTCAGCATCAGAGAGTGAAAGTTCAGTAGGGATGGTGAATAAACGACAGGAGGTGGAATTGGAGGAGGGGATGGAGTCAGAGGCAGGGTATGGGATGTCAGGAAGGTTCCAGAGGGTCAAGAGCATCTCCACGTTGTTGCAAATTGTGTGCCCGGTACATCTGGTCATTACGGCGAATGAGCCGATGATTAAATTAGAATTGTGGAGTGGCGCAGCCTTGAGTTAATGTGATGCGATACTGCTGGACAGAGAAACTGTTGAACTCAGTAGCACTGAAGTCGTTCGATCAGTCCTCAGAAATTAACTGATTGAAAATAATTGGGAAGGTAATCTTACTGTAACTTCCTGATTTCACTGAAGTGACACTCAAGCAGCAAGATCTTACTTTTCGGAGACTTTCGATCAACCTGTGAAAATATAATATGTCTTGATGTTTTTATAAAGACAAATTTATCCATGGTTTTGGAAGGCACTAGCAAGGGCAGAGTTTATTTGTCATTCCCAATAGCTCTGGGGAAAGTGTCATTCTTCAGTGAGGAAATTACCAGCGCTGAATTTCCTGCGATTCCCAGTGACCACAGTTTCCTCAGGATCCCTGATGTCACAAGAGTCAAATACTAATTTAATGCAACGCAAGTTACTCTGACCTCACTTCAACTGACATTGGAAAATTAGTTAAATGAATAAAGAACAAAAGGACAGTACACGACCTGATTGAGCAATGTGCGCACTCTATTCACAATGTTTAAGGGAAAACTGATGCATTGACTTCTGATTCTGAGGAGAGGTTTGTCCTATTTGTGATGAGGCCATTTGGCTAAGTGCTGTTAAGAGATAGCAAGACACTCCACTCTGTACCATGGGGAACAAAACTAGCCTGTGCACGGTGCATCAGACAATGACAGAAATGCACTATTGTCTGTTCCTATTGGTCATTGATCATCTCAATCTCATCATTGACTGATGACAAATAGCAGCATAGAAGCAAGTGGCTCCCATCATCCCAGTTGGAAAGCAAAAAGGGGAAGGGATGGCCAGAAAAAGTGGGAGTAACTGGGGAATTTGTGTAACTTACAGTGGGCGTGGCAGAAGAAGAGTGTGAAGGGAGATTATCAGTGGAAGAGTATGTAGCAGCAGAAGGGGCAGTGCAAACGAAATAGGAGTGTAAGAAAAGAGTAGGACCGCGGAGGACGAATGGCAGATGAAATTTTAGTGACAGTGAAAAGCTTGTTTTCGAGGAAGTGAGATTGGATGAGAAAAAAAAATCACTGTTCAAGAAAATCGGGATCTGGATTCCATTAAGTAAGGATTTCTTGTACTTTTCCTTCTATATCTTGATTCTTGTACACGTTGTACATGTACTGTATATTTCGATATCTTCATCAACAGCAGACAACATGTTTTTTTCTCCCCTACTGTGGTGTTTCAACATTTTTGATTTTTTTTACAGTATGTATTTGCTTCCAATTCAAGGTAGACATGAGAATATGATTTGATCTTCTGCAGTTTGCCCCAACATAGAACTTAATTGAACATTTATCCTCATCACACTCGCTGATTTAAACAAACAATGAATGAGTCCATGTCCATCCTGCAGATGAAACATTTCTTCAGCTTTGGCTATTATAGGGAATGTTAGAAAGAATAGTGCCACGCAAAATACTAATGTTCCAGCACAAGGTGCCAAAACGCACTTTTTTCCGAAATTATTTAGAAGGTTTAGAAATAAAATATGCAGAGGGACAGAGTGTAAAAGGTGAATTCAACTCTGTGTCGAAACTACTATTTGTCGAAATTCCCTCATAAAATATGTTAACTACATCACTCATAAATTCACCAAAATAGGAAAAGCAAGAGACTGGAATTGTCAAACCATCCTCTGAATAACATTTGGAGAACAGGAAGGAAATCACGATTTGTTTGCGATATTCAGAAATGACGATTGTGAGAATGTGGAAGGTGGGGAGCAGTGGAATTATGATCAAAGTTGTGGATGACACAAAAATAAGCTGGGTGGATCACAGCCAGGAGGAAAATGTAAGGCTACAAGAGGATATAAACAGATTATTCAGATAGCTAGATCAATGGTTAATGAAATTTAACACCGATAAATTGGGAAGATGAAAGTCAGAAGTAACAAGACAAGTGAGTATGAAAGAGGAGGGCTAAATTTGCTCGTTTCTTTCTTTGCAGCAGGGAAGGTTGAGGAGGGAACCTAGTTCAGATGTACAAGAACATATGGGGTATGGAGAGGATGAACAGACAGCAGTTGTGTTCCTCAGTCAAATGATCAAAAACAAAGGGACATACTTTTAAAGTGAAAGGCAGGGGATTGAGAGAGGATTTGTGGAATGTGTTTCGAACTGAGAGGGTGGTATGAATCTGGAATGCATTATCTAGTAGAGTGGTTGAGGCAGGTAACCTCACAACGTTGAAAAAGCCTTTGGATATGCACTTGCTGGCACAGGCGTGATAGGCCTGGTTTTCATTGCATGATTGTGTGCAGTGGCAGCCATGGACACTCTGATATATTCTGAAGCAATAAACAATGATAGTTGCTGCTTTGTTCCTTTGACTGAACTCAGTAAGTGGCTACATCACAAAACAGCATCATCTCATGGAGCTTCAGCACTTACTCAGCCAAAGGCAGCCCAGCCATCTCAGGGAACATTCAGGGTAATTCATATGCTCAGTGCAAGCATTGTCCCATAATAGCACCAATATTATTCTAGCTGTTTGCCACCATTATTATAGCGACAGCCATGGCATGAACACAGCTTTCCCTTCATTATAATACAGACCTCTATCAATAAGATTGCTATTTCTCTGAAGCATAATAAATTCTTTCCCAGGTATTCACTTTGACAAACAAGTTTTCCTGAGTTTTGCTGCCAGTTGTTCATCACAGAATTCCTCAACTCACTCCACCTCAACCTCTTTCCCCTTGAATATTTTCTTGTTCACTGCCTCCATTATCCCATACTCCTCACTCTCTCACATCCCCCACACTCTCTATCCTTATTTGTTAATTCCTGAAAAACTTGTGCCTCATCTCGATCATTTATTCCAACTCCCAACTCACATTTTGGACTGATTTGATTCCTTCTCTCGGCATGGTCATTAGACTGGCCATGCCTGATGTCCTAATCATCTCTACCTTCTGCTCAGTTCCTGAT
Source organism: Chiloscyllium punctatum (assembly GCF_047496795.1). Lineage (NCBI taxonomy): Eukaryota > Metazoa > Chordata > Chondrichthyes > Orectolobiformes > Hemiscylliidae > Chiloscyllium > Chiloscyllium punctatum. The sequence goes on along the minus strand of NW_027310101.1, from coordinate 81,512 downwards.
CCGCTGTTTGGTTCTCACCCTCCTGGTTTATTCAAATCCATCTAACTTGCACTAGCAAACCTCCCCACAAGGATGTTGGTGCTTGTCCAGTTAAGATGCAACCTGTCTTTTTTATACAGGTCCCACCTGTCCTGGAAGAGATCTCCATGATCCAAAAATCTGAAACCATTAACCCTGAACGAGGTTTTTAACAACATGTTAAGCTATACTGTGTTCCTCATCCTTCCCTCTTTTCCACATGGCTCGGAAAGTAATCCAGAGATTACAGATGATTGTTTTCTCTCTCTGTCTCTCTCTCTCTCTCGCTGTCTCTCTCACGCACACACACATTCTCTCACACACACAGAGACCGACACCACATTACTTTGCAGAAGAATATAAATAACTGGAACGATAACTGGAATGAAGGATTTAGTTAAAGGGAGAATGAGAGAAATTGCGCTTCTTCTGGATGTCAGTTTGCTCGCTGAGCTGGAGAGTTCATTTTCAGATGGTTCCTCACTGTACAAGGGAACATTATCAGTGAGCCTCTGGTGAAGTGCTGGTATTATGTCCCACTTGCTATTTACGTGTTTAGGTTTCCTTGAGTCAGTGATGTAATTTCCAGTATTGGTGATTTTATGTCCGGTTCTTTTTCTCAGAGAGTGTTAGGTGGAATCAAAATCTATTTGTTTGTTGATTGATTTCCGTTTGGAATGCTATGCTTCTAGCAATTCTGGATTAGTGGTACTGGAAGAGCACAGCAGTTCAGGCAGCATCCGAGGAGCAGTAAAATAGACATTTCGGTCAAAAGCCCTTCATCAGGAATTTTTTCTAGGAATTCTCGTGGATGTCTATGTTTGGCTTGTCCTAGATTGAAGTTCAGACCCAGTCGAAATGGTGTACTTCCTCATCTGTATGTAACGATGCTGGTAATAGTGGGTCATGTCATTTTTCTGGCTAGTTGTTGCTCATGTATCCAGATGGCTAGTTTTCTGCCTGTTTTTCCGATGTAGTGCCTGTTACAGTGCTTGCAAGGCTTATTCTTCCTGGGGGAAAACAGATAAATATGTGAACATATTGCGGTGCTCCAAAGTATGAAAAAAAGTTGAAGGGTAAAACAGGAATACTCTGTTTCCGATAAGTTTGCATTACAGCATCAAGCAGTTCTAATTTTTAAACTTGGCAGCAAAAGAGCCAGGAGTGAGAAAAGGAAAAACTTCTTTATTGAGAGGCTTGTTAGGATTTGGAATGGAACTGCCTGGGAGAGTTGTGGATGAAGATTAAAAAGAGAACTGGTAATGCATTTGAAATTATCAATTCAACAGGCTGCAGCGATAGAGTTGGCAAATGGGGGGGGGGGGGGGGGGGGGCTTGGGAGACGTTCCTGGAGCTGATGTACACACAGTGGCCAATGGCCTCCTCCTGTACTTTAAAGTTTTGTACTCTATCATGTGTCTGATTAGAATAAAAGTCAGTATCAGATTATTTCCCATTGAAAATGCTCAAAAATATCTGATTATTTTAGTGCAGCATAAGCATTTAAAATGCAAGTATTACAAGACCAGCCTCATTTTGTAGTCTAATTATTGCTTAGAACACGAATATATTAATTGTTGTATTCCAATTGCTAAAACAAATCTGTCATCGCTTTGGCACAAACCTCTTTGAAAAGGTCTGACTTTTCTCTCACACGATAATATGTTCATCGTTTTTTGTTTACTGTCTACATTTCATATTAAATAACATTCTTTCTAAAAACTAAAAGTTTTCAAATTATTGTTCACTAATATTTGATAGCACAAATCATTTATTTAGGTTAATATTCACAGTCCATTTTTGATTATGGCCATATTTAATTCGCTGGCAAATGGCTGAAGCTTGTACATTTCAGTGAGAAATTAAACAAATTGATTATATATAAATGTATAAGAACGCAAATTCTATTTGATTGTTCAACCATTTGCTCACCCTAAACATGTAATCATTCAGAATCTAACCACCTTCAAAATGTTGGAGTGACAATGCATTATTTTGAATCCTGACATTGTGTATGTAATTCTGATCGCCAAAAGAGTTACATCCATGTTGTTTGTTCGATACAAAATAAAATGCACATTCTTTATTTCTGTGTTAGAAAATCATGACAGGAGTCTATATTTTTGTTCCATAAATATAGAATCAACCTAATGCTTTTCAGAGATTATAGTACAGTTGAAAAATCATAGTTGACATCTTACTTTTGCTCAATTCACGAAACATAGTAAACATCTGATGAATACATGGGTCACCCAACAAATTGGACCTGAATAAAACAGCAGTAAATGACAAGTCAAGAATCACGTTAATAACTGAAGTTGGCGGAGCCTGCCTGGTGTAGGACACCACACAGACTGGCATTCAGGTGAATGGAACAATGGACAACATCACTGGAAGTTTTGGGCTAACGCCCCTCCCCAGGTTCCTAATCACATAGACACCACTCTCTCACACATTTAGCAATTGATAAGAATCCACAGACTGGGTGAACATAAAACACAGAACAGTACAGGAAAGTGGAGACCCTTCGACCCTTGACGTCCTGCTCGAAGATCAGAATAACTGACATACCCTTCATGTGCCTTTCCAATACTCACTTAAATATCCCCTAATGCAGGCGACACTACTAACGCTGCTGGAAGTGCATTCCAAGAACACACCACTCTCTGTGTAAAGAACCTACCTCTGACATCTCCTCAAACCTTCTTCCGATCACCTTAAAATTATGCTCACTCGAGATAGCCATTTCCACCCTGCGAGAAAGTCTCTGGCAACCCATTCTACCAATGCCTCTCATCATTTTATACACCTCTATCATGTCACCTCTCATTCTTTATTGGTCCAAGGAGAAAGCCCTAGCTCCCTCATCTTTTCTTTGTAAGACCACCCTCCAGTCCAGGCAGCATCCTGGTAAATCTCCCCGGCATCCTCTCCAACGCATCAATGTCTTTCCAGTCATGAGACAACTAGAACTGAACACAATATACGAGGTGCAGTCTCACCAGACCTTTTTGGCGTTGCAGCATAAACTTGCGGCTCTTAAACTCAATCCCTGGCTCATGAAAACACCATCCATCTTAATAACCTTATCAGCTTGGGTGACAACATTGAGCGTCCTATGATATGGAACACACCATCCCTATGGTCCTCCACACAGCCAATAATCCTGCCTTTAACCCTGTATTGTGCATTCAATTTCAACCTTCCAAAATGAGTCACTTCACACTTATCCAGGTTGAACTCCATCTGTCATTTACCAGCCCAGTTCTGCACCCTGTCAATGTCCAATTACAACCTACAACAGCCCTCCACACTCTCCATAACTCCAACATTTTTGTTACATCGTAAAACTTACTAACACACCCTTTCACTTTATCATCCAAGTCATTTGTAAAAATCACAAAGAACAACAGTCCCAGAACTGATTCCTGAAGAACGCCACTGGTCACCAAGCTCCAGGCTGAAAACTTTCCATGTTCTACCACCATCAGTCTTCTACAGGCCAGACAATTTTGTATCCACACAGACAGATTTCCCTATTTCCCTGTAGCCCATGCCTCCTTATTTTCTGAATGAGCCGATTTTATGGTAACCTTGCTGAAATCCATGTACATCACATCCACTGCTCTACTTTCATCAATGTGTTTGATCCCATCCTGAAAGAATTCAATAAGTTGTGTGAGGCATTACGTGCCCGTCAAAAAGCCATGCTGACGACCTCTAATCAAACTATGATTTTCCAAGTAATCATAAATTCTGTCTCTCAGAATCCTTTCCAATAATTTGCCCAAAACAGAAGTAAGATTGACTGGCCTGTATTTCGCAGGATTATCCCTATTGCCTTTCCTGAGCAAGGGAATAACTTTTGCCACCATCCGATCATCATGCAGTACTTCATTGGTTACTGGGGACACAAAGATCATCGCCAAAGGTGCAGCAATCTCTTCCCTCAGTTCCTCTGGTAACCTCGAATGCTTCCTGTATGGTCCAGGGAACTTATCTATCCTTCTGTTTGGACTTCACTCATTCTGTACTTCACCTCACTTTATCTACTCCCTGTCCAACCACTGATTGACTGCTTTCCATTTCAAGGCTATATACAGTGCTGCCCTCCTGAGCAAGTACAATTCCAAATATTCCACGAATCATGGAATGGAAAAAAAAATTGAACACACCAATGCCATCCTGATGAAGTGCTTATGCCCAAAGCTTTCACTCTCCTGCTCCTCGGATGCTGCTTGACTCGTTGTGCTTTACCAGCACCACACTTTTCGACCCTGATCTCCAGCATCTGCAGTCCTCACTTTCTCCATTACTGAGGGCTGATCCCGCTGCACACTGAGCAGGGAATTAATCAGCAGGAATTCATTCTATTTGAAGCTGACTGTTCAGTTCTGGAACGTTGTATTTGATTAAGACGTTAATTAACAATAAATTGCAAATCAACGATTATTCATTCTGTCCCAGAATTACATTTTTAGTTCATGGAAAGGCAACTTGATAACAAAAAGTAAATGGCTGAAGAACTCCGAGGTACGGAATATTCCAGGTGCTATATTCCAGGCTGGATGTCCTTTACCATGATGCTGGTAATATTATCAGATCTTCAGATTTGATAAGAGAACAAGGTGACATGGGGAAGTGGATATTTTTGCCATCACGTAGATGCGTTTGAGAGAGGTCAGAGCTGACAACTCGATATTCTGTTGTACAAGAACTATAGGCAGCAGAGGAGAGGGGTAAAAGACAAGGTGGTGTTGCCTTATTAATTATGGAGTCAAAGACTGCAGTAAGGACGGATGATATCTTGGAAGGGCATTCAAATGACGGTTTGTGGGTTGGAATTAGGTTCAAATCAATGACAGACACACTACTGGGGACATATTATAGGCCCCCAGATAAAATAAAATACAGGGGCAGGTACATAACCAATTCACTGAGGTGTGTCAATGCAATAATAGGATCATTATATTCATGCATTTCAATTACAAACATTGATTAGGGCAGCGATAATTATTTTTAAGAGGGCAAAAATGTCTTGACATTTATTCCAGACAGCTCCTCATATAAATATGTAGCAGATACAACAATGGGTGGGGCTATGCCGAGCCTCACTGTGGAATGAAGCCAGTCAGGTGTTGCAGGCAGGATTGGCTGAGCATTTCAGGATCAGTGACCATGACTCAAGCATTTTTAGCTTATTAAGGAAAAGACCAAAAGAAAAAAGGCTTGAAAAATCAAAATAATTTGGATGATAGAGGCAGATCTTATCAAAAGAAAGACAGGATCTGGCCACTGTATAATTACTTCTGGGTGAAACTTTAGCAGAACAGCGTGGGCGTGGTGGGGATCACATGCTCAAAATGGAATTGATGAAGGTGTCACCACAACATGTTACAATAAAGATAAAAATGAGGAAAACAAGCCCAGAGAGTATGGAATGTCTACAAATATTCAGAACAGAATTAAAAATGAAAGAGAAGCTTAAAGCACGCATAAAGTGAGCAGGTCAATGGAGGTCCCAGAAGAGAAGAGAACGTGTTGGGCTAAATTCAAGGAAGTAAGTAGAAGAGCAAAAAGCGGGGTGATAAAAACATTAATGGGCAATATTACCAAGAATTCAAAGACAATCTATCGGTTTATTAAGGGTGAGAGGGTAACAAGAGAAAGAATAGGGAGTATTAGGGACCGAGGAGGCAAACTGTACAGAGAACCTGTGAATGTCAAACACGTACTGCATATTGGTCTTCACTTTGGAGAAGCAGTTCCTGGACAGAAGCTGAGGAATAATTGGAAGTTGATGCAGGATAAAGAGTGGGCAAATCTCTAGATCTGGATGAACTGTCTCTTAGACTGATGTGGAAGATGAGGGAAGAGATTACAGGCTCTTACATTTTGCGCTTTATTTTGTTTTGCCTCTGGCCACAGAGGTGGTGTGATCAAACAGAACAACATCTAATGTAGGTTCAACTTCTACACAGAGTGCTAGAAAAAAAAAGCCATGGGATGAAAGACCACTATGTCTCACATCAGTGGGAGGGAAACAATTGCAGAAAATTGTGAAGGCTGTTAAGAAATGATCACTAAATATCTTCAAGGCTGAGATCCACAGATTTTTAAAAAAGGGTTACAGGGAAAACGCAGGAAAATGAAATGGAATGTTATCAGAATAAATGTACCCTAATTGAAAGTAAACGCAGAGTCAGAGAGCGGGTGGACATACTGTTGCTCGTATGTCCATTGGCAAACCTTTTTTAATAGACTGTACTTACTGGAATATCAACATCTCTCACTCCGGAGTAAGACACAGTTTCGAATACAATCAGTAGTTACAAGGAATTCATAAATGCAGTACTAGTAGACCGAAAAAACCAGAGGACTGCGCCAACGCGGATGGGCTGTCAGGGTGAATATTTGCATCAGCGCAGTCACCACTACTAGGAGGAAGACCTCAGCAAGACAACCCCACCCCCACCCGCCATGTCCAAGCATGGGCCTGGTGTTTAGGAGTGCTTAAGGCCCAAACAATACATCACTGTAGTGTCTCCATCCTACCCTAACCAAACCTAAATGTGGAGTGGTCTATTAACGTACTGTGAGTGGCAGAATAGGTAGTAATGCTTTGGTTCCAGAGAAATCGGTGAGCAGCAGTTCAGCAAAAGGTAAAGGTAAGCTCAGATAAACTCTTTTTTAACGCTAGTCTGACAGCAGTGGAGATGGCAGTTAGGGCAGTTGTATGTTCCTCCCGCGGTTTGTGGGAGCTCAGGGAGATTTTCATTATCCCCGATGACTACACGTGTGGGCAGTGCACCATGCTGCAGCTCCTGGGAGACCGTGTTCAGGAGCATTCTGGATCATCCGAGATATGGAACACTTCATAGATAAAAGCTTTAGTGAGGTGATCACACCCAAGTCCCTCCCTTAGCCATGTTTCTGTAAGGACTATAATATTCCAGTCTCATGTAAAGATCCACGCCCTGAGTTCATCTGCGTTACCTGTCAGCCCAGTTCCATTTAATTAAAAGCAATTTAATCCAACAGGCTTTCCTTGCTTCCTGTCGTGTTCCAAGCAGAGAGTATCTGGGCGACCACCAGGAATGGCGAAGGGAGTAGGCAGAAAGTGCAGGAATCCCCTGTGGCTATTCCTCTCGAAACCAAGTATATCATTCTGGATACTGATTTTGTGTATGTTGGGAGATGGGCTAGGTGTCAGGGAATGATTGTTCAGGGGAAAGCAGCAGTAGCCAAGATGGATGCGCTGGATCTGGGGGGCAGCAGGAAAGGATAAAGGTAAACAGGGTCTTAGAGATAGGAGATTTGATTGTTAGGGGGCACAGATCGGAGATTCTGTGGCTTCAAACGGGAAACTAGGATGTTGTGTTGGCTCTCAGATTTCAGGATCGAGGATGTTTCTGAGTGGCTGCTGAATGTTCTCAAGAGGGCGGGTGAGCAGCCAGAAGTCATTGTGCACGATGGTACAAATGACACGGTTAGATATAGGAATGTGTTTCTATAGAATGATTAACTGAGAACTAGGAGAAAAGTTAAAAACCAGGACCTCGGTATTGATAATTTCCAGATTACTTCCAGTGTCATGAGCTAGTGAAGGTAAGAATAGGAGGATATCAAGATAAATATATGACTAAAGAATTGGTGGGAGGGATTCATATTTTTAGACCATTAGGAGCTTTTCTGTGACAGAGTTGACCTGTTCAAGAGGGACTGGTGACAGATCCACTTGAGGGGGAATCAATATCTTCACAGCCAGTTTTGCTAGTACAACAGGGGAGTGTTTAAACGAGATTGGCAGGAGGTGGAATCCTCAGCAGCAGGGAGGCAAGTGAGAGGCTGGATGGAGATACAGTAATCAAACATAGTACGTTGTGGAGCCATATCAGGCTGGACCACGATAGGGAACAAGAAATGCCGATGATTTAAATTGTGTTTATTTCAGAGCAAAAGGGCTGACAGTTAAGGCCGATGAATTCAGGGTGTGGAGAGGTTATCGGCGCTCGATAGTCTAGCTATTACAGAAACATGGCTGAGGGATGGATAGGACTGACAGCTTAATGTACCAGGGTTAAATGCATTCGAAGGAACAGAGATTGTGGAACGAGAGGAGGGGAGTTGCATTTCTGAATAAAGGGTGTATCGCAGCAGTGATCAGAGATAACATTACTGATGGATCATCCAATGAGGCTTTGTGGGTGGAACTAAGAAATAAGAAGGGGATGGTGACATTATTGGGGTTGTACGGTAGGCCCCCAAATTGTAAACAGAAATTGCAGGAACAAAAATATGTAGAGAGATTGCGGAGACTTTCAGGAATATTTTGGTTGTCATAATGGGGGCTTTAATATTTTTTATAACACAGACTTGCACTGCCAGAGCATTAAGGGATTTGATGGGATGGAATCAATTAGGTGCGTCAGGAAAATTTCCCCAAGCAGAATGTCGAGGGTCCTAATCGGGAAGGAGCAATATTTGTCCTACTCTTAAGAAATAGGTCAGGACAGGTGAGTGAGGTGACAGTAGATGTGCACTTTGGGACCAGTGACCATAGATCTATTAATTTTAAAATAGTTATGGAGAGGGAAGAAATTGGTCCACAGATTCTAGTTCTAAATCGGGGCAAGGTTAATTTTGATGGACTCAGGCAGGAGTTTGCAGGGGTTGATCGGAGTAGTATGTTGGCAAGCAAAGGGACCTCCAGCAAGTGGGAGCTTACGATCTATATGTTCCTGTGAGTGTGAATGGAAAGTTTACAGGAATGAGGTACCCTGAATTACAAGAGATGTTTAGGCTTTTACCAAAAGATATGTGGAGGCGTGGCTCAGGTAGAGGCAGCTGGGATCAAGCGAATCCCTGAAGGTGTACAGGGGATACAGGAGTTTACTGAAGAAGGAAAACAGAAGGGAGAAAAGGGCGTATGAGATAACTTTGCCTGAGAAGATCAGGGTGAATCCAAAGAGATGCTTTAAGTATATTAAAGGAAAAGCAGTAGCTAGAGAGAGAATAGGACCCCTCAATGGATATGTATGTTGGGAACCATAAGAGATGAGCGATGTCCTCAACAAATATTTCTCAGAGCAGGGGCTAGAGAAGAACTTACGGGGGCCCTGGCTGATAATTTTGATCATCAGTTACCACAAGTGAGATCCCAGAAGACTGGAGGAAAGCAAGAAGGACTGAAAAATAAAGTCTGGGAAATATAGACCAGTAAGCTTAATACCTGTGTTAGGTAAATTAATTGAGAAGATTCTGAGGGATAAAATGTATATGCATTGGGAAAACAGGGTTTCATTAGCAATAGTAAGAATGGCTTTGTCAGTGGAAGTTCATGCCTGTTCTTTGATGTGACCAGGAAGGTTGAGTAGGGCGGGCCGGTTGACATCTAAACGTGTGGTGGTGGAAAAGCACAGCAGGTCAGGTAGCATTCGAGGGGCCGGAGAATCGACGTTTTGGGCACAACTCTATCATCAGGAATGTTCAAGACATCGATATTCCTGCTTCTCGGATGCTGGCTGACCAGCTGAGCTTTTCCAGCGCCACACTTCTCAATTCTGATCACCGGCATCTGCAGTGATGACTTTCTCCAAGGGTGGTCGATCTGGTGTATATGGATTTCAGTTACACCAGAACAGGATGTGGCTTCTCAGCCCCTGGACCATGATATAAATTTACAGGAAGAGACCAATCAGCCCCTCCAATCTATAGAACTAGACCCAGTTTAGATCATGCAGCAACAATGTCAACCTATTCAGCTACTTGAAGTACCACAGGATATGGAAGAGGCAATAAAGTGACTGGGCTATAGGGTTTATTGTAATAATACCAGGCTATATAGCCCGTCAAGCCTGTCCTTCCTTCAGTAAGGTCAGGGCTGATCTCTCTTGGCCGCAATTTCTCTTTCATGCCGAATTCTTTGTAGCCTTAACTCCCTGATGTGTCAACATTCATTAACACCACCCTGCTCCCTCAAACATTCAGAGCTGTAGTTGTCTGGGATAGAGAGGTCCCAACAGTCACTACCCTCTGAGAGAAGGAAACAGTCCCCACACATTTACCTTGGCCGTTGACATGAACAAAAGCTATGAAGTTAAAAATCTCAGCAAACCATTCCCCTTAGTTTGCATTTGGTCTCCCCGATATAGAGAAGACCACATCAGGAATGGCAGACACAGTAAACTAGGTTGGATCCCATTACCTGGGACATCTTCCACAAGGACTGATCCCTTCACAAATTTTGTTTCGTGCCATACTCCCCACCAAACCTGTCAATCCCCATGGGCAACTGACACTTGCAGATGAAAAATAAAATACATCACCTGCTGGCACACACCTCCCTCACCTCTATCCAGCGCCCCAAACAGTCCTTCCAGGGGAAACAGAGGTTCACTTGCCTCTCCTTCAACGTAGTTTACTGCAGTAGGTTCTCCTGATGTGGTCTTGTCTACATCGGGGAGAGCAACGTAAACTAAGTGCACATTTCACCGAGCATCACAGCCCGGTCCCAAGGGGCTGGCCTGAGCTCCCAGTCACCACCCATTTCAATTCCCCTTCCCAATTCCTTTCCAACATGACCTCCTTGGCTTCCTCTGTTGCCACAGTGAGTCAGACCGCAAATTGGACGAACAACATCTTACCTTCTGCATGGTTAGCCTACAGCCTGGAGGACTCAACATTGAGTTCTCCAATTTTAAATAACCATTCCAGCCCCGCCTCCTCCCTTCCATTCCACCAAATGACCCCACCTTCTAGTTCCCAACTATATTCATCCCTCCCATCAACCAACCACGTTGCACCCACCACTTGTGTCCACCTATCCCCTACCTCACCATCCTTCTGCTCTCCACACGCCAACCACTCCTTTCCCTCTTTATCTGCAGTTCCCCCTACCCCCACCTGCAATCCTGAAGAATGGGTATACTTGAACTGTTGACTTCTTCACCTCCTGATGCTACCTGACTTGCTGTTTCTTCCAACCTACTGTTTGTCTAATGTTACACAGGAATATAAGGAATCTAGTCAGCACAGCACGCAGGTAAGCAGCTACCACGGGTCACCCAATAATAAGCCTCTTCCCTGGAACGAGGAAGAGGACATTCAGCCACCCGAGACACTGACACACGAACAGAAGAGGCCATTCAGCCCCTCCAAACTGTTACACGGAAATAGGATGATGTCATCGATGCTGTAACTTTACAAACCAATGAAGCAGAGAATGCACAAACAGACTGTTCCATGCTGTGCCTTCTGGCTCCATTGCTAATGTTTCATGCGTGTTGCATTAACGTGGTTTGCTGATGGTAAGGAGGCACAGCGGATGATTTGTGCCATGTCTCAAGGAGGCATCTTCCATCTCTGAGAAGACAGTCTAGTCTTCTGCATGGAGGTCAGAAGCTTTTGAGATAGGGGATTAAAAAGAGAGGAGAAGGTTCTCAGCTGAGCAAAGGGAAAGTGAATTTGAACTTGATAAGTTGTGATTTAGTAAGCAAAGTCAAGTGAACAGGCTGGAGAGTAAAAGGGACATTAGTGATGTATACAGCAATGTCAAAATTCTGCCACATTTTGATGAGAAAGATGTTGAAGCCTTCTTTATTTCTTTTTTAAAAATGGCTAGGCAGGTAGAGTGGTGAAAGGATGTATGGGTAATGGTAGTTCAGGCTAAGCTGGTCGGCACAGTTAGTGAGGTATTTGCTGCCCTGCCAGTTGAGGGGTCAAGAGATTATGAAGACGTGAAACAAGGTATTTTATGTGCTTACGAATTGGTACTGGAAGCATATAGATAGCAATTCAGAAACATAAAGAAGGAACAAGATCAGCCTTATGTTGAGTTCGATGGAATTAAACTTAGGCATTTTGATAGATGGGTGCAGGCTTTAAAGGCGGCACGGTGGCACAGTGGTTAGCACTGTTGCCTCACAGCGCCAGAGATCCGGGTTCAATTCCCACCTCAGGCGACTAACTGTGTGGAGTTTGCACGTTCTCCCCGTGTCTGCGTGGGTTTTCTCCGGGTGCTCCGGTTTCCTCCCACAGTCCAAAAATTTGCAGGTCAGGTGAATTGGCCATGCTAAATTGCCCGTAGTGTTAGATAAGGGGTAAATGTAGGGGTATGGGTGGGTTGCGCTTCGGCGGGGCGGTGTGGACTTGTTGGGCCGAAGGGCCTGTTTCCACACTGTAAGTAATCTAATCTAAAAATAAGACCTATGAAGCTCTAAGGGAGATTATTCTGCTGGAGGAGTTTAAAACCTCACTTCCAGAGATGATAATAATTCACGTGGAGGAAAAGAAAGTTCAGAAATTGAGAAGGGCAGGAGAATTAATAGATGAATACATGCTGCTGCATAAGACAAGCTTCCAGCCAGAATTTTGTCCTGTGAGGGATAGAGTTTGGGAGAAGGGGAGATGCTACACTATAAAAGAAAGAGTAGAACATATGAGTTTACCACAGGTTAAAGAAGCTGCCCAAGAGAGTGAAAAGGATGTGAAAGGCCTCAGGTGTTTTCACTGTAATGGAGTGGGACACAGAAAATTACAGTGCCGGTGGTTTCCGAAGGGCATTGGGAAAAGGTGTTTTCACCAACATAAGGAGGTTAATGTATGGTCACAGTGCTGATTGTTAAGAAAAGGACTGTGGGAAAAGATGTGGTAAAAGAAGCTAAGCCAGTGGCATTAGTGAAAGATTTAAAGGAAACCCCAACAAGACCGAAGAGCTGCAGGAAAGTGCACAGCCAAGGCAGGGGCTGGGTATGGAGTTGGTACCTGATCTCTATAAAGAATTTGCGCCTGTGAGTAAAGTTTACTCAGAACTAACGGGGGTAGAAGAGCAAGAAGTTACAATTTTGAGAGATACATGATCTAACCAGACGATAATAGGAAGATATGAATGAATTTGCAGTCTTTCTGATCTGTTACCCGGGAATGCATTAATTTATGGGAAGGATGGACAGAAATTTAGCATTTCCCAATGTAAGATCAGGTTGGAGTGCCGAATCAAGACTGGGGAAGTTATAGCGGGAAAGTTTGACAGACTGTCACATCCAGGAATGCAGTTTGTTCTTGGGAACGGTTTGGCAGGGTCCAAGTTGGGAGTGACATCGCTTGTTGTGGAGAAGCCCAAGGAAGACAAAGAAACGGAAGTGTTAAATCGGAAATATCCTGGCATTTTCCCAGGCTGTGCAGTAACCATATTCCAGTATTATAAGTCACAGCACGAAGGACAAACTATAGACAAAGATGAAGGAGTTGAGATTCAGTTAATGGACACCCTGTTTGCCGTAATGGTGCAGGGAAAACCTGAACAGGCAGTGGGTCAGACAGAGGTGTTTTGTCCTGAAAGGCTAAAGGACTTGAAACAGACAGACAAGACGATAAAAGATATATATGTGGATGTGTACTCTGAAAAGGAGGCAGAGGATATTCATGAGGGTTATTATCTGAAAGATAGACCTTAAGACAGAAATAGAGACCACATCAGGTTAGTGCAGAGGAGAAATGTGCTGAGGTGCACCAGATTGTGTTGCTGGTAGCATAGAGACAGGAAGTTTTACAGGTAGGATATGAAGTACCTGAAGGAGGTCATCGAGGGGTACGAAAGACTCGGGCTAAGGGACAAAAATATTTTTATTGACCTGGAATGCACAAAGATGTGGTTAACGTTTGGCATACATGTCATTCATGCCAGATGGTAGGTAGGACACGGACAGTAATGAAACTAGCACCTCTGTTGCCAATTCCCACATTTGAAGACCACTTCATGTGACTTATAAATGAGTGTGCAGGTCCCCTCCTGAAAAGTAGAGGAGAGAAAGAATTGGAGAAACAGGTGTTATTTACTCCCCCACAGAGTGAAGAATCAATTCCAAATGTCGTGGATTTTGATGTGCCTCAAAATATATCAAAAACGTAGAAGTCCTTGAGCAGTGGGGTAGATTAGTAAACTATCTGTCTCAGGAGCATAGAACACAGTTGAAAGGTTTGTTATTGCAATATGAGGACATATGTTAGAATCATATGGTGGGCACTATTGTATATGAAGTTGTTGTAGAGAGAACTGTTCCGATAAAACAATCCATATCGGCTTTATCCCTCAAAGCCAGACAGGTCCAGAAGGAGGTGGAGGTTATGCTCAATGAGGATATCATCGAACCAAGCCCGAGCGAGTGGAGCTCGCCGATCATCTTAGTTCCCAAACCGGATGGGACTCAATGATTTTGCTTGGATTATTGGAAGATCGAGACTGTTACAAAATCAGACTTACATCCAATACCGACATTGGAGGACTGTATCGAGAAAGTTGGACAAGTCAGTTAGATCACCAAGTTGGAGTTAATGCGTGGTTTCTGGCAGGTACCTTTATCAGAGACAGTGAAAGAAATTTCTGAATTGTAACAGCAAATGGTCTGTATCAATTCAAAGTGATGCCCTTTGGAATGACAAACACACCCAACACATTCCAAAGACTCATGAACAGAGTTGTAGCCTGATTAATAAACTGTGCAGTCCGTTTAGGCGATGTCGTGATCTTCACTAAGTCCTGGAAACAGCAGCCTGGTCCTTGTGGCACAACGCTGGACACAGGCCTCCAATTGGAACAGCAGATCTCTCCCAGCACCCTCTGTCTACTACAGTCAAGTCTGTTTGTATCTAAGTGGATCGCTCTCCCTGATCTCCTGCGATCTAACCTTATTAAACAAACTACCATGTGGAACCTTGTTGGGCCTTAATAAGGTCCACATAGACAACGTATGTTGCTTTACCTTCATCTATCTTCCTGATCACTTCTTCAAAAACTCCAATCTAGTTTGTGAGACATGGATTCCCAGACAAAAAGACGTGCTGAATATCCCTAATCAGTCCTTGCCTTTCCAAATGCATGTAAATCCTACCTCCCAGAATCTCCTACAAACACTTATTCACCCTTGACATCAAACTCACTGGTCTGTAGTTCCCTGGGTTTTCTTTGCAGCCAAATTACAAATAATGTAACAACATTAGCTGTCTTCCTGTCCTCCAGGACCTCAACCGTGGCTGTCAATGATACACATAAGAAAGTCAAGAGAACTTCAGATTTCGGAAACCAGAAACTAAGACAGAAATGTGTTGGAAAAGCTCTGCAGGTCTGGCAGCATCTGTGCAGAGAAATCCGATTTAATATGTTACAACACGGGGGAAACCTTCCCCCCTCCCACCATCTCCACCACCCCACGCTAATTTAAACTTGCAACACAGAAAAGATTTAACCCATGCTGTAATTTGTAAAAATTCAGAAGGCCAATAACCATCCTAAAGGTCACTATTTAAAGCAAGAATTAACATTTTTTTAAAAAATGTCTAACAGGGAATAATTACCTAACAACTTTTTGCAACTCCTTTCTCTGACCAATCTTTTACTTACTCTTCTATAATACTGGTCCGATAATCCCCCCACCCCACCCCTCCCCCAATTAAGATATACCAAAACATTCAAATTTCAGAACCAGCCAGCTGTCGAATCTTCTCTTTGTATCGTCCTCTGTCTTCGCTTCTTCTCCTTAGAGCTTCTGTTTCACAGGTCATTGATAAATAAAGGTACATTTTGGTGAGCTATTCTCCGGTCAGTCTGCCGATGTTGGTGCCGTGGCAGTTCTCCCCGAACTGGTCAAATTTCTTTTCAGCTTTCTATCCCAAATCATCGGGTAATTTCCATTTTTTTATAATATTGCCAAATGCCAAATGTAAACTCGATTGTAGTTTAGCTTCTTGGGACATAATTTAAATGGATTGATCAAATTTGATTTTATTTTTTGTCTCATAGTAACCCAGGTACTGCAAGCTGCTGGACCACATGTGACATTGTAAATTTTCCAGAACTCACTGTTCTTGGAAATCCTTCAACTCTCTTAAAGGTACAATACCCTTTACACATTCATAACCCCTTCTCTCTCAAAAAAGAACAATCATAATGAAAACACGGTCTCATTTGTTTTTCTATTCTTTCACCACATTACCATAACACACCGATAACCTAAATCTAAGTTCACCTTAACTTCTTCCCCTTATCCTATATGTAACATTGGATAATTTCAAATCTCGTCTAATCTTTATCAGTTAAATCTGTGAGAACGCATCTGAGATTACATACTTACGACACGCTACGTGTACGATTTTTAAATTAAAAGTCTGTAACATAAGACTCCAATGAAATAGCCTTTAAAGCGTTCAAAAAATGTCAGCAGATTGGGGTCCGTGTACACAACCATCTCCAACACTCTGTTTGTGAGTACACATTAAAATGTTATAACTGTAATACCAAACTCAACAGTCCTTTCTCAATCGTGGAATATTTTCTCTGGTGAATGTTGAGCTTCTTTGAAAAGGACGATCCCATCTCATCACAGTGCAGCTCCAACTCCTATGTCACTCACATTGACGGCAATGTTGAAATGTTTTCAAGCATTTGGTGTAGCTGAAACTGATTTGGTGCTCAATATTTCTTTTTAATGGTCGAATGTCTCCTGACATTGTTCTGTCATCCAATACTTTGTGTTTTTCTTCAGCATGTCGGTAAACGGTGCTACTACACTGCTGACATTTGGAACAAACTTCCGATAGAATCCGCTGCTCCGAAGGAGCGAAGCACCTTTTTTCTTCGAGGTTGGCCGTGGAAATTCCTCGGTTGCTTTTGTCTTTGCGTTCCATGGTATCAACCTTCCATGACAGATATTTTGTCCCTTGAACATCATGTCTGCTTTCACAAATTGTGTTTTGTTTAATTTTATCAGCAGTTTTGTTTCTCGTATTCGTTCAAAAAGCTCTGCCAACTGTACCAAGTGATCTTTCCAGGACTTAGTGAAGATCACGACATCGCCTAAACGGACTGCACAGTTTATTAATCAGGCTACAACTCTGTTCATGAGTCTTTGGAATGTGTTGGGTGTGTTTGTCATTCCAAAGGGCATCACTTTGAATTGATACAGACCATTTGCTGTTACAATTCAGAAATTTCTTTCACTGTCTCTGATAAAGGTACCTGCCAGAAACCACGCATTAACTCCAACTTGGTGATCTAACTGACTTGTCCAACTTTCTCGATACAGTCCTCCAATGTCGGTATTGGATGTAAGTCTGATTTTGTAACAGTCTCGATCTTCCAATAATCCAAGCAAAATCATTGAGTCCCATCCGGTTTGGGAACTAAGATGATCGGCGAGCTCCACTCGCTCGGGCTTGGTTCGATGATATCCTCATTGAGCATAACCTCCACCTCCTTCTGGACCTGTCTGGCTTTGAGGGATAAAGCCGATATGGATTGTTTTATCGGAACAGTTCTCTCTACAACAACTTCATATACAATAGTGCCCACCATATGATTCTAACATATGTCCTCATATTGCAATAACAAACCTTTCAACTGTGTTCTATGCTCCTGAGACAGATAGTTTACTAATCTACCCCACTGCTCAAGGACTTCTACGTTTTTGATATATTTTGAGGCACATCAAAATCCACGACATTTGGAATTGATTCTTCACTCTGTGGGGGAGTAAATAACACCTGTTTCTCCAATTCTTTCTCTCCTCTACTTTTCAGGAGGGGACCTGCACACTCATTTATAAGTCACATGAAGTGGTCTTCAAATGTGGGAATTGGCAACAGAGGTGCTAGTTTCATTACTGTCCGTGTCCTACCTACCATCTGGCATGAATGACATGTATGCCAAACGTTAACCACATCTTTGTGCATTCCAGGTCAATAAAAATATTTTTGTCCCTTAGCCCGAGTCTTTCGTACCCCTCGATGACCTCCTTCAGGTACTTCATATCCTACCTGTAAAACTTCCTGTCTCTATGCTACCAGCAACACAATCTGGTGCACCTCAGCACATTTCTCCTCTGCACTAACCTGATGTGGTCTCTATTTCTGTCTTAAGGTCTATCTTTCAGATAATAACCCTCATGAATATCCTCTGCCTCCTTTTCAGAGTACACATCCACATATATATCTTTTATCGTCTTGTCTGTCTGTTTCAAGTCCTTTAGCCTTTCAGGACAAAACACCTCTGTCTGACCCACTGCCTGTTCAGGTTTTCCCTGCACCATTACGGCAAACAGGGTGTCCATTAACTGAATCTCAACTCCTTCATCTTTGTCTATAGTTTGTCCTTCGTGCTGTGACTTATAATACTGGAATATGGTTACTGCACAGCCTGGGAAAATGCCAGGATATTTCCGATTTAACACTTCCGTTTCTTTGTCTTCCTTGGGCTTCTCCACAACAAGCGATGTCACTCCCAACTTGGACCCTGCCAAACCGTTCCCAAGAACAAACTGCATTCCTGGATGTGACAGTCTGTCAAACTTTCCCGCTATAACTTCCCCAGTCTTGATTCGGCACTCCAACCTGATCTTACATTGGGAAATGCTAAATTTCTGTCCATCCTTCCCATAAATTAATGCATTCCCGGGTAACAGATCAGAAAGACTGCAAATTCATTCATATCTTCCTATTATCGTCTGGTTAGATCATGTATCTCTCAAAATTGTAACTTCTTGCTCTTCTACCCCCGTTAGTTCTGAGTAAACTTTACTCACAGGCGCAAATTCTTTATAGAGATCAGGTACCAACTCCATACCCAGCCCCTGCCTTGGCTGTGCACTTTCCTGCAGCTCTTCGGTCTTGTTGGGGTTTCCTTTAAATCTTTCACTAATGCCACTGGCTTAGCTTCTTTTACCACATCTTTTCCCACAGTCCTTTTCTTAACAATCAGCACTGTGACCATACATTAACCTCCTTATGTTGGTGAAAACACCTTTTCCCAATGCCCTTCGGAAACCACCGGCACTGTAATTTTCTGTGTCCCACTCCATTACAGTGAAAACACCTGAGGCCTTTCACATCCTTTTCACTCTCTTGGGCAGCTTCTTTAACCTGTGGTAAACTCATATGTTCTACTCTTTCTTTTATAGTGTAGCATCTCCCCTTCTCCCAAACTCTATCCCTCACAGGACAAAATTCTGGCTGGAAGCTTGTCTTATGCAGCAGCATGTATTCATCTATTAATTCTCCTGCCCTTCTCAATTTCTGAACTTTCTTTTCCTCCACGTGAATTATTATCATCTCTGGAAGTGAGGTTTTAAACTCCTCCAGCAGAATAATCTCCCTTAGAGCTTCATAGGTCTTATTTTTAGATTAGATTACTTACAGTGTGGAAACAGGCCCTTCGGCCCAACAAGTCCACACCGCCCCGCCGAAGCGCAACCCACCCATACCCCTACATTTACCCCTTATCTAACACTACGGGCAATTTAGCATGGCCAATTCACCTGACCTGCAAATTTTTGGACTGTGGGAGGAAACCGGAGCACCCGGAGAAAACCCACGCAGACACGGGGAGAACGTGCAAACTCCACACAGTTAGTCGCCTGAGGTGGGAATTGAACCCGGATCTCTGGCGCTGTGAGGCAACAGTGCTAACCACTGTGCCACCGTGCCGCCTTTAAAGCCTGCACCCATCTATCAAAATGCCTAAGTTTAATTCCATCGAACTCAACATAAGGCTGATCTTGTTCCTTCTTTATGTTTCTGAATTGCTATCTATATGCTTCCAGTACCAATTCGTAAGCACATAAAATACCTTGTTTCACGTCTTCATAATCTCTTGACCCCTCAACTGGCAGGGCAGCAAATACCTCACTAACTGTGCCGACCAGCTTAGCCTGAACTACCATTACCCATACATCCTTTCACCACTCTACCTGCCTAGCCATTTTTAAAAAAGAAATAAAGAAGGCTTCAACATCTTTCTCATCAAAATGTGGCAGAATTTTGACATTGCTGTATACATCACTAATGTCCCTTTTACTCTCCAGCCTGTTCACTTGACTTTGCTTACTAAATCACAACTTATCAAGTTCAAATTCACTTTCCCTTTGCTCAGCTGAGAACCTTCTCCTCTCTTTTTAATCCCCTATCTCAAAAGCTTCTGACCTCCATGCAGAAGACTAGACTGTCTTCTCAGAGATGGAAGATGCCTCCTTGAGACATGGCACAAATCATCCGCTGTGCCTCCTTACCATCAGCAAACCACGTTAATGCAACACGCATGAAACATTAGCAATGGAGCCAGAAGGCACAGCATGGAACAGTCTGTTTGTGCATTCTCTGCTTCATTGGTTTGTAAAGTTACAGCATCGATGACATCATCCTATTTCCGTGTAACAGTTTGGAGGGGCTGAATGGCCTCTTCTGTTCGTGTGTCAGTGTCTCGGGTGGCTGAATGTCCTCTTCCTCGTTCCAGGGAAGAGGCTTATTATTGGGTGACCCGTGGTAGCTGCTTACCTGCGTGCTGTGCTGACTAGATTCCTTATATTCCTGTGTAACATTAGACAAACAGTAGGTTGGAAGAAACAGCAAGTCAGGTAGCATCAGGAGGTGAAGAAGTCAACAGTTCAAGTATACCCATTCTTCAGGATTGCAGGTGGGGGTAGGGGGAACTGCAGATAAAGAGGGAAAGGAGTGGTTGGCGTGTGGAGAGCAGAAGGATGGTGAGGTAGGGGATAGGTGGACACAAGTGGTGGGTGCAACGTGGTTGGTTGATGGGAGGGATGAATATAGTTGGGAACTAGAAGGTGGGGTCATTTGGTGGAATGGAAGGGAGGAGGCGGGGCTGGAATGGTTATTTAAAATTGGAGAACTCAATGTTGAGTCCTCCAGGCTGTAGGCTAACCATGCAGAAGGTAAGATGTTGTTCGTCCAATTTGCGGTCTGACTCACTGTGGCAACAGAGGAAGCCAAGGAGGTCATGTTGGAAAGGAATTGGGAAGGGGAATTGAAATGGGTGGTGACTGGGAGCTCAGGCCAGCCCCTTGGGACCGGGCTGTGATGCTCGGTGAAATGTGCACTTAGTTTACGTTGCTCTCCCCGATGTAGACAAGACCACATCAGGAGAACCTACTGCAGTAAACTACGTTGAAGGAGAGGCAAGTGAACCTCTGTTTCCCCTGGAAGGACTGTTTGGGGCGCTGGATAGAGGTGAGGGAGGTGTGTGCCAGCAGGTGATGTATTTTATTTTTCATCTGCAAGTGTCAGTTGCCCATGGGGATTGACAGGTTTGGTGGGGAGTATGGCACGAAACAAAATTTGTGAAGGGATCAGTCCTTGTGGAAGATGTCCCAGGTAATGGGATCCAACCTAGTTTACTGTGTCTGCCATTCCTGATGTGGTCTTCTCTATATCGGGGAGACCAAATGCAAACTAAGGGGAATGGTTTGCTGAGATTTTTAACTTCATAGCTTTTGTTCATGTCAACGGCCAAGGTAAATGTGTGGGGACTGTTTCCTTCTCTCAGAGGGTAGTGACTGTTGGGACCTCTCTATCCCAGACAACTACAGCTCTGAATGTTTGAGGGAGCAGGGTGGTGTTAATGAATGTTGACACATCAGGGAGTTAAGGCTACAAAGAATTCGGCATGAAAGAGAAATTGCGGCCAAGAGAGATCAGCCCTGACCTTACTGAAGGAAGGACAGGCTTGACGGGCTATATAGCCTGGTATTATTACAATAAACCCTATAGCCCAGTCACTTTATTGCCTCTTCCATATCCTGTGGTACTTCAAGTAGCTGAATAGGTTGACATTGTTGCTGCATGATCTAAACTGGGTCTAGTTCTATAGATTGGAGGGGCTGATTGGTCTCTTCCTGTAAATTTATATCATGGTCCAGGGGCTGAGAAGCCACATCCTGTTCTGGTGTAACTGAAATCCATATACACCAGATCGACCACCCTTGGAGAAAGTCATCACTGCAGATGCCGGTGATCAGAATTGAGAAGTGTGGCGCTGGAAAAGCTCAGCTGGTCAGCCAGCATCCGAGAAGCAGGAATATCGATGTCTTGAACATTCCTGATGATAGAGTTGTGCCCAAAACGTCGATTCTCCGGCCCCTCGAATGCTACCTGACCTGCTGTGCTTTTCCACCACCACACGTTTAGATGTCAACCGGCCCGCCCTACTCAACCTTCCTGGTCACATCAAAGAACAGGCATGAACTTCCACTGACAAAGCCATTCTTACTATTGCTAATGAAACCCTGTTTTCCCAATGCATATACATTTTATCCCTCAGAATCTTCTCAATTAATTTACCTAACACAGGTATTAAGCTTACTGGTCTATATTTCCCAGACTTTATTTTTCAGTCCTTCTTGCTTTCCTCCAGTCTTCTGGGATCTCACTTGTGGTAACTGATGATCAAAATTATCAGCCAGGGCCCCCGTAAGTTCTTCTCTAGCCCCTGCTCTGAGAAATATTTGTTGAGGACATCGCTCATCTCTTATGGTTCCCAACATACATATCCATTGAGGGGTCCTATTCTCTCTCTAGCTACTGCTTTTCCTTTAATATACTTAAAGCATCTCTTTGGATTCACCCTGATCTTCTCAGGCAAAGTTATCTCATACGCCCTTTTCTCCCTTCTGTTTTCCTTCTTCAGTAAACTCCTGTATCCCCTGTACACCTTCAGGGATTCGCTTGATCCCAGCTGCCTCTACCTGAGCCACGCCTCCACATATCTTTTGGTAAAAGCCTAAACATCTCTTGTAATTCAGGGTACCTCATTCCTGTAAACTTTCCATTCACACTCACAGGAACATATAGATCGTAAGCTCCCACTTGCTGGAGGTCCCTTTGCTTGCCAACATACTACTCCGATCAACCCCTGCAAACTCCTGCCTGAGTCCATCAAAATTAACCTTGCCCCGATTTAGAACTAGAATCTGTGGACCAATTTCTTCCCTCTCCATAACTATTTTAAAATTAATAGATCTATGGTCACTGGTCCCAAAGTGCACATCTACTGTCACCTCACTCACCTGTCCTGACCTATTTCTTAAGAGTAGGACAAATATTGCTCCTTCCCGATTAGGACCCTCGACATTCTGCTTGGGGAAATTTTCCTGACGCACCTAATTGATTCCATCCCATCAAATCCCTTAATGCTCTGGCAGTGCAAGTCTGTGTTATAAAAAATATTAAAGCCCCCATTATGACAACCAAAATATTCCTGAAAGTCTCCGCAATCTCTCTACATATTTTTGTTCCTGCAATTTCTGTTTACAATTTGGGGGCCTACCGTACAACCCCAATAATGTCACCATCCCCTTCTTATTTCTTAGTTCCACCCACAAAGCCTCATTGGATGATCCATCAGTAATGTTATCTCTGATCACTGCTGCGATACACCCTTTATTCAGAAATGCAACTCCCCTCCTCTCGTTCCACAATCTCTGTTCCTTCGAATGCATTTAACCCTGGTACATTAAGCTGTCAGTCCTATCCATCCCTCAGCCATGTTTCTGTAATAGCTAGACTATCGAGCGCCGATAACCTCTCCACACCCTGAATTCATCGGCCTTAACTGTCAGCCCTTTTGCTCTGAAATAAACACAATTTAAATCATCGGCATTTCTTGTTCCCTATCGTGGTCCAGCCTGATATGGCTCCACAACGTACTATGTTTGATTACTGTATCTCCATCCAGCCTCTCACTTGCCTCCCTGCTGCTGAGGATTCCACCTCCTGCCAATCTCGTTTAAACACTCCCCTGTTGTACTAGCAAAACTGGCTGTGAAGATATTGATTCCCCCTCAAGTGGATCTGTCACCAGTCCCTCTTGAACAGGTCAACTCTGTCACAGAAAAGCTCCTAATGGTCTAAAAATATGAATCCCTCCCACCAATTCTTTAGTCATATATTTATCTTGATATCCTCCTATTCTTACCTTCACTAGCTCATGACACTGGAAGTAATCTGGAAATTATCAATACCGAGGTCCTGGTTTTTAACTTTTCTCCTAGTTCTCAGTTAATCATTCTATAGAAACACATTCCTATATCTAACCGTGTCATTTGTACCATCGTGCACAATGACTTCTGGCTGCTCACCCGCCCTCTTGAGAACATTCAGCAGCCACTCAGAAACATCCTCGATCCTGAAATCTGAGAGCCAACACAACATCCTAGTTTCCCGTTTGAAGCCACAGAATCTCCGATCTGTGCCCCCTAACAATCAAATCTCCTATCTCTAAGACCCTGTTTACCTTTATCCTTTCCTGCTGCCCCCCAGATCCAGCGCATCCATCTTGGCTACTGCTGCTTTCCCCTGAACAATCATTCCCTGACACCTAGCCCATCTCCCAACATACACAAAATCAGTATCCAGAATGATATACTTGGTTTCGAGAGGAATAGCCACAGGGGATTCCTGCACTTTCTGCCTACTCCCTTCGCCATTCCTGGTGGTCGCCCAGATACTCTCTGCTTGGAACACGACAGGAAGCAAGGAAAGCCTGTTGGATTAAATTGCTTTTAATTAAATGGAACTGGGCTGACAGGTAACGCAGATGAACTCAGGGCGTGGATCTTTACATGAGACTGGAATATTATAGTCCTTACAGAAACATGGCTAAGGGAGGGACTTGGGTGTGATCACCTCACTAAAGCTTTTATCTATGAAGTGTTCCATATCTCGGATGATCCAGAATGCTCCTGAACACGGTCTCCCAGGAGCTGCAGCATGGTGCACTGCCCACACGTGTAGTCATCGGGGATAATGAAAATCTCCCTGAGCTCCCACAAACCGCGGGAGGAACATACAACTGCCCTAACTGCCATCTCCACTGCTGTCAGACTAGCGTTAAAAAAGAGTTTATCTGAGCTTACCTTTACCTTTTGCTGAACTGCTGCTCACCGATTTCTCTGGAACCAAAGCATTACTACCTATTCTGCCACTCACAGTACGTTAATAGACCACTCCACATTTAGGTTTGGTTAGGGTAGGATGGAGACACTACAGTGATGTATTGTTTGGGCCTTAAGCACTCCTAAACACCAGGCCCATGCTTGGACATGGCGGGTGGGGGTGGGGTTGTCTTGCTGAGGTCTTCCTCCTAGTAGTGGTGACTGCGCTGATGCAAATATTCACCCTGACAGCCCATCCGCGTTGGCGCAGTCCTCTGGTTTTTTCGGTCTACTAGTACTGCATTTATGAATTCCTTGTAACTACTGATTGTATTCGAAACTGTGTCTTACTCCGGAGTGAGAGATGTTGATATTCCAGTAAGTACAGTCTATTAAAAAAGGTTTGCCAATGGACATACGAGCAACAGTATGTCCACCCGCTCTCTGACTCTGCGTTTACTTTCAATTAGGGTACATTTATTCTGATAACATTCCATTTCATTTTCCTGCGTTTTCCCTGTAACCCTTTTTTAAAAATCTGTGGATCTCAGCCTTGAAGATATTTAGTGATCATTTCTTAACAGCCTTCACAATTTTCTGCAATTGTTTCCCTCCCACTGATGTGAGACATAGTGGTCTTTCATCCCATGGCTTTTTTTTTCTAGCACTCTGTGTAGAAGTTGAACCTACATTAGATGTTGTTCTGTTTGATCACACCACCTCTGTGGCCAGAGGCAAAACAAAATAAAGCGCAAAATGTAAGAGCCTGTAATCTCTTCCCTCATCTTCCACATCAGTCTAAGAGACAGTTCATCCAGATCTAGAGATTTGCCCACTCTTTATCCTGCATCAACTTCCAATTATTCCTCAGCTTCTGTCCAGGAACTGCTTCTCCAAAGTGAAGACCAATATGCAGTACGTGTTTGACATTCACAGGTTCTCTGTACAGTTTGCCTCCTCGGTCCCTAATACTCCCTATTCTTTCTCTTGTTACCCTCTCACCCTTAATAAACCGATAGATTGTCTTTGAATTCTTGGTAATATTGCCCATTAATGTTTTTATCACCCCGCTTTTTGCTCTTCTACTTACTTCCTTGAATTTAGCCCAACACGTTCTCTTCTCTTCTGGGACCTCCATTG
The DNA here is from genome assembly GCF_047496795.1 of Chiloscyllium punctatum. Taxonomy (NCBI): domain Eukaryota; kingdom Metazoa; phylum Chordata; class Chondrichthyes; order Orectolobiformes; family Hemiscylliidae; genus Chiloscyllium; species Chiloscyllium punctatum. Next base: position 55,638 of record NW_027310101.1, on the reverse strand, counting down.
ACCTGCTCACTTTATGCGTGCTTTAAGCTTCTCTTTCATTTTTAATTCTGTTCTGAATATTTGTAGACATTCCATACTCTCTGGGCTTGTTTTCCTCATTTTTATCTTTATTGTAACATGTTGTGGTGACACCTTCATCAATTCCATTTTGAGCATGTGATCCCCACCACGCCCACGCTGTTCTGCTAAAGTTTCACCCAGAAGTAATTATACAGTGGCCAGATCCTGTCTTTCTTTTGATAAGATCTGCCTCTATCATCCAAATTATTTTGATTTTTCAAGCCTTTTTTCTTTTGGTCTTTTCCTTAATAAGCTAAAAATGCTTGAGTCATGGTCACTGATCCTGAAATGCTCAGCCAATCCTGCCTGCAACACCTGACTGGCTTCATTCCACAGTGAGGCTCGGCATAGCCCCACCCATTGTTGTATCTGCTACATATTTATATGAGGAGCTGTCTGGAATAAATGTCAAGACATTTTTGCCCTCTTAAAAATAATTATCGCTGCCCTAATCAATGTTTGTAATTGAAATGCATGAATATAATGATCCTATTATTGCATTGACACACCTCAGTGAATTGGTTATGTACCTGCCCCTGTATTTTATTTTATCTGGGGGCCTATAATATGTCCCCAGTAGTGTGTCTGTCATTGATTTGAACCTAATTCCAACCCACAAACCGTCATTTGAATGCCCTTCCAAGATATCATCCGTCCTTACTGCAGTCTTTGACTCCATAATTAATAAGGCAACACCACCTTGTCTTTTACCCCTCTCCTCTGCTGCCTATAGTTCTTGTACAACAGAATATCGAGTTGTCAGCTCTGACCTCTCTCAAACGCATCTACGTGATGGCAAAAATATCCACTTCCCCATGTCACCTTGTTCTCTTATCAAATCTGAAGATCTGATAATATTACCAGCATCATGGTAAAGGACATCCAGCCTGGAATATAGCACCTGGAATATTCCGTACCTCGGAGTTCTTCAGCCATTTACTTTTTGTTATCAAGTTGCCTTTCCATGAACTAAAAATGTAATTCTGGGACAGAATGAATAATCGTTGATTTGCAATTTATTGTTAATTAACGTCTTAATCAAATACAACGTTCCAGAACTGAACAGTCAGCTTCAAATAGAATGAATTCCTGCTGATTAATTCCCTGCTCAGTGTGCAGCGGGATCAGCCCTCAGTAATGGAGAAAGTGAGGACTGCAGATGCTGGAGATCAGGGTCGAAAAGTGTGGTGCTGGTAAAGCACAACGAGTCAAGCAGCATCCGAGGAGCAGGAGAGTGAAAGCTTTGGGCATAAGCACTTCATCAGGATGGCATTGGTGTGTTCAATTTTTTTTTCCATTCCATGATTCGTGGAATATTTGGAATTGTACTTGCTCAGGAGGGCAGCACTGTATATAGCCTTGAAATGGAAAGCAGTCAATCAGTGGTTGGACAGGGAGTAGATAAAGTGAGGTGAAGTACAGAATGAGTGAAGTCCAAACAGAAGGATAGATAAGTTCCCTGGACCATACAGGAAGCATTCGAGGTTACCAGAGGAACTGAGGGAAGAGATTGCTGCACCTTTGGCGATGATCTTTGTGTCCCCAGTAACCAATGAAGTACTGCATGATGATCGGATGGTGGCAAAAGTTATTCCCTTGCTCAGGAAAGGCAATAGGGATAATCCTGCGAAATACAGGCCAGTCAATCTTACTTCTGTTTTGGGCAAATTATTGGAAAGGATTCTGAGAGACAGAATTTATGATTACTTGGAAAATCATAGTTTGATTAGAGGTCGTCAGCATGGCTTTTTGACGGGCACGTAATGCCTCACACAACTTATTGAATTCTTTCAGGATGGGATCAAACACATTGATGAAAGTAGAGCAGTGGATGTGATGTACATGGATTTCAGCAAGGTTACCATAAAATCGGCTCATTCAGAAAATAAGGAGGCATGGGCTACAGGGAAATAGGGAAATCTGTCTGTGTGGATACAAAATTGTCTGGCCTGTAGAAGACTGATGGTGGTAGAACATGGAAAGTTTTCAGCCTGGAGCTTGGTGACCAGTGGCGTTCTTCAGGAATCAGTTCTGGGACTGTTGTTCTTTGTGATTTTTACAAATGACTTGGATGATAAAGTGAAAGGGTGTGTTAGTAAGTTTTACGATGTAACAAAAATGTTGGAGTTATGGAGAGTGTGGAGGGCTGTTGTAGGTTGTAATTGGACATTGACAGGGTGCAGAACTGGGCTGGTAAATGACAGATGGAGTTCAACCTGGATAAGTGTGAAGTGACTCATTTTGGAAGGTTGAAATTGAATGCACAATACAGGGTTAAAGGCAGGATTATTGGCTGTGTGGAGGACCATAGGGATGGTGTGTTCCATATCATAGGACGCTCAATGTTGTCACCCAAGCTGATAAGGTTATTAAGATGGATGGTGTTTTCATGAGCCAGGGATTGAGTTTAAGAGCCGCAAGTTTATGCTGCAACGCCAAAAAGGTCTGGTGAGACTGCACCTCGTATATTGTGTTCAGTTCTAGTTGTCTCATGACTGGAAAGACATTGATGCGTTGGAGAGGATGCCGGGGAGATTTACCAGGATGCTGCCTGGACTGGAGGGTGGTCTTACAAAGAAAAGATGAGGGAGCTAGGGCTTTCTCCTTGGACCAATAAAGAATGAGAGGTGACATGATAGAGGTGTATAAAATGATGAGAGGCATTGGTAGAATGGGTTGCCAGAGACTTTCTCGCAGGGTGGAAATGGCTATCTCGAGTGAGCATAATTTTAAGGTGATCGGAAGAAGGTTTGAGGAGATGTCAGAGGTAGGTTCTTTACACAGAGAGTGGTGTGTTCTTGGAATGCACTTCCAGCAGCGTTAGTAGTGTCGCCTGCATTAGGGGATATTTAAGTGAGTATTGGAAAGGCACATGAAGGGTATGTCAGTTATTCTGATCTTCGAGCAGGACGTCAAGGGTCGAAGGGTCTCCACTTTCCTGTACTGTTCTGTGTTTTATGTTCACCCAGTCTGTGGATTCTTATCAATTGCTAAATGTGTGAGAGAGTGGTGTCTATGTGATTAGGAACCTGGGGAGGGGCGTTAGCCCAAAACTTCCAGTGATGTTGTCCATTGTTCCATTCACCTGAATGCCAGTCTGTGTGGTGTCCTACACCAGGCAGGCTCCGCCAACTTCAGTTATTAACGTGATTCTTGACTTGTCATTTACTGCTGTTTTATTCAGGTCCAATTTGTTGGGTGACCCATGTATTCATCAGATGTTTACTATGTTTCGTGAATTGAGCAAAAGTAAGATGTCAACTATGATTTTTCAACTGTACTATAATCTCTGAAAAGCATTAGGTTGATTCTATATTTATGGAACAAAAATATAGACTCCTGTCATGATTTTCTAACACAGAAATAAAGAATGTGCATTTTATTTTGTATCGAACAAACAACATGGATGTAACTCTTTTGGCGATCAGAATTACATACACAATGTCAGGATTCAAAATAATGCATTGTCACTCCAACATTTTGAAGGTGGTTAGATTCTGAATGATTACATGTTTAGGGTGAGCAAATGGTTGAACAATCAAATAGAATTTGCGTTCTTATACATTTATATATAATCAATTTGTTTAATTTCTCACTGAAATGTACAAGCTTCAGCCATTTGCCAGCGAATTAAATATGGCCATAATCAAAAATGGACTGTGAATATTAACCTAAATAAATGATTTGTGCTATCAAATATTAGTGAACAATAATTTGAAAACTTTTAGTTTTTAGAAAGAATGTTATTTAATATGAAATGTAGACAGTAAACAAAAAACGATGAACATATTATCGTGTGAGAGAAAAGTCAGACCTTTTCAAAGAGGTTTGTGCCAAAGCGATGACAGATTTGTTTTAGCAATTGGAATACAACAATTAATATATTCGTGTTCTAAGCAATAATTAGACTACAAAATGAGGCTGGTCTTGTAATACTTGCATTTTAAATGCTTATGCTGCACTAAAATAATCAGATATTTTTGAGCATTTTCAATGGGAAATAATCTGATACTGACTTTTATTCTAATCAGACACATGATAGAGTACAAAACTTTAAAGTACAGGAGGAGGCCATTGGCCACTGTGTGTACATCAGCTCCAGGAACGTCTCCCAAGCCCCCCCCCCCCCCCCCCCCATTTGCCAACTCTATCGCTGCAGCCTGTTGAATTGATAATTTCAAATGCATTACCAGTTCTCTTTTTAATCTTCATCCACAACTCTCCCAGGCAGTTCCATTCCAAATCCTAACAAGCCTCTCAATAAAGAAGTTTTTCCTTTTCTCACTCCTGGCTCTTTTGCTGCCAAGTTTAAAAATTAGAACTGCTTGATGCTGTAATGCAAACTTATCGGAAACAGAGTATTCCTGTTTTACCCTTCAACTTTTTTTCATACTTTGGAGCACCGCAATATGTTCACATATTTATCTGTTTTCCCCCAGGAAGAATAAGCCTTGCAAGCACTGTAACAGGCACTACATCGGAAAAACAGGCAGAAAACTAGCCATCTGGATACATGAGCAACAACTAGCCAGAAAAATGACATGACCCACTATTACCAGCATCGTTACATACAGATGAGGAAGTACACCATTTCGACTGGGTCTGAACTTCAATCTAGGACAAGCCAAACATAGACATCCACGAGAATTCCTAGAAAAAATTCCTGATGAAGGGCTTTTGACCGAAATGTCTATTTTACTGCTCCTCGGATGCTGCCTGAACTGCTGTGCTCTTCCAGTACCACTAATCCAGAATTGCTAGAAGCATAGCATTCCAAACGGAAATCAATCAACAAACAAATAGATTTTGATTCCACCTAACACTCTCTGAGAAAAAGAACCGGACATAAAATCACCAATACTGGAAATTACATCACTGACTCAAGGAAACCTAAACACGTAAATAGCAAGTGGGACATAATACCAGCACTTCACCAGAGGCTCACTGATAATGTTCCCTTGTACAGTGAGGAACCATCTGAAAATGAACTCTCCAGCTCAGCGAGCAAACTGACATCCAGAAGAAGCGCAATTTCTCTCATTCTCCCTTTAACTAAATCCTTCATTCCAGTTATCGTTCCAGTTATTTATATTCTTCTGCAAAGTAATGTGGTGTCGGTCTCTGTGTGTGTGAGAGAATGTGTGTGTGCGTGAGAGAGACAGCGAGAGAGAGAGAGAGACAGAGAGAGAAAACAATCATCTGTAATCTCTGGATTACTTTCCGAGCCATGTGGAAAAGAGGGAAGGATGAGGAACACAGTATAGCTTAACATGTTGTTAAAAACCTCGTTCAGGGTTAATGGTTTCAGATTTTTGGATCATGGAGATCTCTTCCAGGACAGGTGGGACCTGTATAAAAAAGACAGGTTGCATCTTAACTGGACAAGCACCAACATCCTTGTGGGGAGGTTTGCTAGTGCAAGTTAGATGGATTTGAATAAACCAGGAGGGTGAGAACCAAACAGCGGATCAGGAACTGAGCAGAAGGTAGAGATGATTAGGACATCAGGCATGGCCAGTCTAATGACCATGCCGAGAGAAGGAATCAAATCAGTCCAAAATGTGAGTTGGGAGTTGGAATAAATGATCGAGATGAGGCACAAGTTTTTCAGGAATTAACAAATAAGGATAGAGAGTGTGGGGGATGTGAGAGAGTGAGGAGTATGGGATAATGGAGGCAGTGAACAAGAAAATATTCAAGGGGAAAGAGGTTGAGGTGGAGTGAGTTGAGGAATTCTGTGATGAACAACTGGCAGCAAAACTCAGGAAAACTTGTTTGTCAAAGTGAATACCTGGGAAAGAATTTATTATGCTTCAGAGAAATAGCAATCTTATTGATAGAGGTCTGTATTATAATGAAGGGAAAGCTGTGTTCATGCCATGGCTGTCGCTATAATAATGGTGGCAAACAGCTAGAATAATATTGGTGCTATTATGGGACAATGCTTGCACTGAGCATATGAATTACCCTGAATGTTCCCTGAGATGGCTGGGCTGCCTTTGGCTGAGTAAGTGCTGAAGCTCCATGAGATGATGCTGTTTTGTGATGTAGCCACTTACTGAGTTCAGTCAAAGGAACAAAGCAGCAACTATCATTGTTTATTGCTTCAGAATATATCAGAGTGTCCATGGCTGCCACTGCACGCAATCATGCAATGAAAACCAGGCCTATCACGCCTGTGCCAGCAAGTGCATATCCAAAGGCTTTTTCAACGTTGTGAGGTTACCTGCCTCAACCACTCTACTAGATAATGCATTCCAGATTCATACCACCCTCTCAGTTCGAAACACATTCCACAAATCCTCTCTCAATCCCCTGCCTTTCACTTTAAAAGTATGTCCCTTTGTTTTTGATCATTTGACTGAGGAACACAACTGCTGTCTGTTCATCCTCTCCATACCCCATATGTTCTTGTACATCTGAACTAGGTTCCCTCCTCAACCTTCCCTGCTGCAAAGAAAGAAACGAGCAAATTTAGCCCTCCTCTTTCATACTCACTTGTCTTGTTACTTCTGACTTTCATCTTCCCAATTTATCGGTGTTAAATTTCATTAACCATTGATCTAGCTATCTGAATAATCTGTTTATATCCTCTTGTAGCCTTACATTTTCCTCCTGGCTGTGATCCACCCAGCTTATTTTTGTGTCATCCACAACTTTGATCATAATTCCACTGCTCCCCACCTTCCACATTCTCACAATCGTCATTTCTGAATATCGCAAACAAATCGTGATTTCCTTCCTGTTCTCCAAATGTTATTCAGAGGATGGTTTGACAATTCCAGTCTCTTGCTTTTCCTATTTTGGTGAATTTATGAGTGATGTAGTTAACATATTTTATGAGGGAATTTCGACAAATAGTAGTTTCGACACAGAGTTGAATTCACCTTTTACACTCTGTCCCTCTGCATATTTTATTTCTAAACCTTCTAAATAATTTCGGAAAAAAGTGCGTTTTGGCACCTTGTGCTGGAACATTAGTATTTTGCGTGGCACTATTCTTTCTAACATTCCCTATAATAGCCAAAGCTGAAGAAATGTTTCATCTGCAGGATGGACATGGACTCATTCATTGTTTGTTTAAATCAGCGAGTGTGATGAGGATAAATGTTCAATTAAGTTCTATGTTGGGGCAAACTGCAGAAGATCAAATCATATTCTCATGTCTACCTTGAATTGGAAGCAAATACATACTGTAAAAAAAATCAAAAATGTTGAAACACCACAGTAGGGGAGAAAAAAACATGTTGTCTGCTGTTGATGAAGATATCGAAATATACAGTACATGTACAACGTGTACAAGAATCAAGATATAGAAGGAAAAGTACAAGAAATCCTTACTTAATGGAATCCAGATCCCGATTTTCTTGAACAGTGATTTTTTTTTCTCATCCAATCTCACTTCCTCGAAAACAAGCTTTTCACTGTCACTAAAATTTCATCTGCCATTCGTCCTCCGCGGTCCTACTCTTTTCTTACACTCCTATTTCGTTTGCACTGCCCCTTCTGCTGCTACATACTCTTCCACTGATAATCTCCCTTCACACTCTTCTTCTGCCACGCCCACTGTAAGTTACACAAATTCCCCAGTTACTCCCACTTTTTCTGGCCATCCCTTCCCCTTTTTGCTTTCCAACTGGGATGATGGGAGCCACTTGCTTCTATGCTGCTATTTGTCATCAGTCAATGATGAGATTGAGATGATCAATGACCAATAGGAACAGACAATAGTGCATTTCTGTCATTGTCTGATGCACCGTGCACAGGCTAGTTTTGTTCCCCATGGTACAGAGTGGAGTGTCTTGCTATCTCTTAACAGCACTTAGCCAAATGGCCTCATCACAAATAGGACAAACCTCTCCTCAGAATCAGAAGTCAATGCATCAGTTTTCCCTTAAACATTGTGAATAGAGTGCGCACATTGCTCAATCAGGTCGTGTACTGTCCTTTTGTTCTTTATTCATTTAACTAATTTTCCAATGTCAGTTGAAGTGAGGTCAGAGTAACTTGCGTTGCATTAAATTAGTATTTGACTCTTGTGACATCAGGGATCCTGAGGAAACTGTGGTCACTGGGAATCGCAGGAAATTCAGCGCTGGTAATTTCCTCACTGAAGAATGACACTTTCCCCAGAGCTATTGGGAATGACAAATAAACTCTGCCCTTGCTAGTGCCTTCCAAAACCATGGATAAATTTGTCTTTATAAAAACATCAAGACATATTATATTTTCACAGGTTGATCGAAAGTCTCCGAAAAGTAAGATCTTGCTGCTTGAGTGTCACTTCAGTGAAATCAGGAAGTTACAGTAAGATTACCTTCCCAATTATTTTCAATCAGTTAATTTCTGAGGACTGATCGAACGACTTCAGTGCTACTGAGTTCAACAGTTTCTCTGTCCAGCAGTATCGCATCACATTAACTCAAGGCTGCGCCACTCCACAATTCTAATTTAATCATCGGCTCATTCGCCGTAATGACCAGATGTACCGGGCACACAATTTGCAACAACGTGGAGATGCTCTTGACCCTCTGGAACCTTCCTGACATCCCATACCCTGCCTCTGACTCCATCCCCTCCTCCAATTCCACCTCCTGTCGTTTATTCACCATCCCTACTGAACTTTCACTCTCTGATGCTGAATGTTCTGTTCTAATCAAATGTCTGAAATTTACCTCTCTGCCCCCACTTTAATGAATTTTAGGCGTGCATTTAGTTGAGCTCTTCCGCTGTCTTCGCCTCAATGCACATTTCTTTCAGCAAGATTCCTCTCCCTGCCCCATAGACACCGTTACCCAGTTGCAACACTCTCCCTCCTCCTGGAATCACCCCTCCTTCTAGTCTTTACCTGAACTAAATCGGTTCATTGAGAAATCTCAACATGACATTGGTTGTCTTAATTATTCTGCACTCCCCTCACCAAATCCAACCTATCACTGCCCGAACAGCCGACACTCCATGTGCTTAGATCCAACCATAACTGTGTTATTCAGCCTGTGCCGATAAGGGTGATTCTGCTGTAGCCTGGTGGACTGACCTCGACATTGCAGAGTTTGAACGCCCACTCTCAGATACCTCCTCTAATCTCCCCTGGACCATGACCCTACCATGGCACATCAAACCATTATATCAACTATGATAACTTGACCACCTTTCATCTGGAGATTCCTGCCCCATTCGCCCCCTTCCCCCTAACTGCCCCCGAGCTGATGGTCCTCTGATAGCAGATCTCGCTTCTATCTCCTTACAAAAATTCACAAACAGAGCTACCAGGACATACCCATTGCTTCAGCCTGCACTTGCCGCACAGAGGAACTGCATGGATACACACGTGGGCCCCAGTTATGTCTGTTCTTTTCTTGGAGTACATCGACTATTCACTGTTCCTGTTCTATTCTAGCACCCACCCACAACTCTTTCTCCGATACACAGATGATATCATCGCTGCGACTTTTATCTCTTGTCTGGAATTGGAAAGGTTCATTGATTTCGCTTGGATTTTGAAGCCCTCCATCACTTTCACCTGGTCTCTTTTGACTACTCCCTTCCTTTCCTCAACATCTCTGCTTCCATTTCTGGGGATAGACAAGCCACTGATATCCAGTATTAACACACCGACTCCCACAGCTTCCTGGAGAATATGTCCTCACATCTGGTTTCCTGTTGTAGACTCAATTCCATTCCCCTAGTTCCTCAATCTCCACCGCATTGCTTCTGATGATACTAAATTCAACAAGGTAGCCTTTGAAATGTCCACCTTGTTCCTCAATCAAGGGATTCCCCATCATTGTTGTCAACAGGGTCCTCAACCGAGTCTGACCCATCTCCTGCACTTCTAGCCTGCCCCTCCCCTTCTCTCTCGCAACAGAGTTTCCCTACTATCTCAGCCGCATTCACTTGCAGAGGATCATCAGCCTGCATTTCCCCCACCTCTAGCGAGATGCCCCCACCTGCACATATTCACCTCTCCTCCATTGTCCACCTTCTAGAGGAATCATTCCCTCCAGGATACACTGGTCTGCTCTTTATTCACTCCCACCACAGGTCCACTTCACTTTCCCCTGCTGGAGGTGTCACACTTTCCCATTTACCTCCCTCCTCATCAGTATCAAAGGGCCCAGCCATAAATTCCATGTGAAGCAGCCCCTTACCAACGTTTCCCACAATCCAGTCAACTGCATGCGCTGCTCACAAAGTGGTCTCGTCTACATTGGGGAAATGAAGGGTAGACTGGGTGACCTCTTCACAGAACATCCAAGTTGTACCGCTGCAAAACACCCTGAGCTTTCAGTTGCCTGCCAGTTTAACAGTCCGTCCTGTTCCCTGACCAATTTCTCTGTGTCAGGCTTGCTGCAATGTTCCAGGCAAGTTCAGCGCAAGCTGGAAGAACAACACCTCATTTTCCATGTGCGGACCCTGCAGCCCTTTAGATTCAAAATCAAGTTCAATAATTTTCGGGCCTGAACTCCCCAATGTCCTAGCCCCCTATCCATACACCAGGCTTAGTTCTCACATCGCCTTCTATTACTCATACCCTATTGTTAGCGACAAACAGTCTCCATTAAGAGCTATCCAGTCTCTTCTGCATATAAACCAACATTTTCCGTGTTAACATCAGTTCTGAGGAAGGGGCACTGGACCTGAAACGTTAACTCTGATTTCTCGGCACAGATGCTGCCAGACCTGCTGAGCATTTGCAGCAACTTCTGTTTTGTTTCAACATTTTCATCGCAAGGTCTCACAATGCAATACGTCACCGATATTTAGAGCCCTGTCAAACATAGGAACTTTGTAATTTCTCATTTAATGTCCATAACAAATTATTCGAGATTCATCTGAGATAACAACTTTGCTGTTGTCATTCAGATCAGACACTTTGCTACAGTTCAGAAAGAAGAAAGAAATCAAAAGAGCTGGTGCGAAACTCAGTCTATCTGGCAACATCTGAGCAGAGATGCAAAAAAAATTCCCTTTGATTCTAATAGGACTTTTCAGAACAGTGTCACATCATATGACATATGTTAATTCTGTTGCTCTCTGCAGATGCTTCCTCATATTTTTCATTTCTCCAGCATTTTCTTTTTATTTTTCATGTTTCCATTATCTCTATATTTCATGTTTCTTGCCAGGTCTACATGTTGACCTTGGTAATATTTGGACAATGTGGTCCTTTCATGTTTCTATTACAGTTGGTGTGTCTGTGACACCTGAATTCCAGCCGAAATCTGTTTCTTCTTTAAGATAGAAAGTAAAAAGAAAATCTGAACATCTTGTAAATCTCTGGAAATATATTTTGTTTGAAAATACATTTTAGATGCAGTTGAACTTCATGAAATAATAGGGATAGGTTTTTGATGATGGAACACTCCGTGTCCTTCATTGAACTAGCTTGTCTCCCCAATCTCCAAAAGCTTTCAATGCATAACATAGAATTATTAAAGCAAAGGTGGTGAAACCTCAGCCCATTGTCTCTTCCAGTTTGGAATGAGCGATATCTCTACTATCATTCTCCTGTATTGTCCCCGTAGCCCTGAGCATTTTGTTATTAGTATGAGCTTTTAATTGTAAGCATCCTGCCAAATATGAACAATATGATCAATCTCAAACAAAAACAGACGTTGGAAGGAAAGCTCAGCAAGTCTGGCTGTATCTGTGAAGAGAAATCAAATTTAATCCTTCAGGTGTGGTGACCCTACTCCCAATGATTAAATTGTGTGTATACTAAATATAGTTCACTTTATCACATTTAAAATTATTCTGTTAAGTTCACATTGTCATTCAGCATTGCATCTTCCAAACGTGGGCTCGTTCCTTGTTATGAATTATATTTAATTCTATCTGACGTTAAGAGTGATGATGACTGGGGAATATCATTGTACTCCCCATGCAGTCTCCACAGCCGCTGCCCCATTCCGCCCTATCTCCCAGCCAAACCTGACTCATTAATTCATAAGTCTTAATGAATAAGTTCACTTTTGGTTTTGGACTGAGGGGAAAAAGCATAAAAAAATACTGCTTTACAGCAAATAAACCTGCATTAAGATGTTTGTCAATTTTTATATAAATTAATTACTGAAGCATATGTTGTACGGAAGGTCCAACGTTTCTGTATTAGAGCAGTGACAGGAACATTCAGAGAAGTCCACACTTCCTGTCTGGGATGTCGATGGATTCATCATCGTCATTTGGCACTTAATTCCAAATTTAAAGTGACTGTCGATAAAGGTCTAAACCCAGTAGGAATATACATTAGAGGGAAATCCGGAGGCCATAAAAGGGACATGAGATAGTTCTGGCAAATAGGGTTAGGGAGAATCCAAAGGGACTCTACACATACATTAAGGACAAAAGAATAACTCAGGAGAGTTTTGGGCCACTTAAAGATCAGCAAGGTTTCCGATGTGCAAAACTGCAGGAGATGGAGGCGATACTAAACAAGCATCGTGCGTCAGTATTGGCTGGGCAGAAAGATATGCAAGCTAAAGAACTTTGGAAATAAATCTTGACATGTTGAAAAGTGCCTGTATTACAGAGAAGGAGATGCTGGAGTTCGTAAACCCGTTAAGTTGGGAAAATCTTCAGCCCCTGATCAGATGGACCCGAGAACTCTGTGGGAAGCGAGTGAAGTGAATGCTGGGCCCCTTGCTGAGATATTTGTATCGTCAATTGTCACAGATGAGGTACCAGAAGATAGGAGGCTTGTGAACTTGGTGCGATTATTGACAATGTTTAAGAAGGATGGTAAGGAAAAGCTAGTGAGCCAGACTTCAGTGGAGGGCAAGTTGTTGGTAAGGATTATGAGGCACAAGGTTTGCCTGGATTTTGAAAAACAAGGACTCATAAGTGATAGGCCACATGGATCGAAGCACTAAATTGACTGAGTATGTTTGAAGAAGTGACTAAGAGGATTCATTGAGGCAGAGGTGTATATTGTTGGTATGGACTTCAGTAAGGTATTTGCCAACTTCCTGCATGGTAGATTGGTTAACAAGTTTAGTTCATATGGAATACAGGGAGAACTAGCCATATGTATACAGAATTAGCCCGAAGGCAGGAGACAGAGGGTGGTGGTAAAGGATTGTTTTTCGAAAAGGAGGGTTGTTACCATTGGTGTACCACAAGGGTTAGTGCTGGCTCCACTGCTTTTCACTATTCACATACATCATTTGAATGTGATCATTGCAGCAATAGTTGCTAAGTTTGCAGATGAAACCAAAAATGATGGTGCAGTGGACAGCAAAGAAGGTTTACCTCAGAGTACAATGGAATCTTGATCAGAAGGGCAGATGGGCTGACAATTGGCAGGTGGTTTTTAATCTAGACAAATGGGAGGTGCTGCATTTTGGAAATGCAAATCAGGGCAGGACATGTACACTTCATGCTAACGTCCTGGGGAGTGTTGCTGAACAAAGAGACCTTAGAATGCAGGTTCATAATTTCTTGAAAGTAGAGTCGCAGTTAGGTAGGATTGTGAAGAAGGCATTTGGTATGCTTGCCTTTATTGGCCAGTGCTTTGACTATATGAATTGGGTGGTCATGTTGCTGCTGTACAGCACATTACTTTGGCCACTTTTGGTGTACTGCATTCAATTCTGGTCTCCTTCCTTTTGGAAATATATTGTGAAAGTTGAAGGGAGTCAGTAAAGATTTACAAGGATGTTGCCAGGATTGGATCTATAGGGAGAGTTCGAGTAGATTGGGTTCTCACAAACTTTGATGATTGGGTTATTTTATTCCTGTAGCGTGAAGAGCATTTATAGAGTGCATAGCTAAGGTCTTTTTCCCCAAAACTAGAGGGCATGGATTTCCAATGAGAGGGAAAAGATTTTAAAAAAGACCTAAGGAGCAACTTTTTCCCACAGAGGGTGGTGCATTCGTGGAATGAGCTGCCAGAGGAGATGGTGGAGGATTTTTACAATTATAACATCTAAATGATATCTGGATGGGTACATGAAGAGGAAGGGTTTACATCAATATTGGCCAAATGCGATTAGTTTAATTTAGGATATCCCATCAGCATGGACGAGTTAGACTGAAGCATTTTATTCTGTGCTGTACATCTCCGAGACTCTGACTCTATCTGACCTTGCACCAATATCGTATTAATTCATCATTGCCGGACATGCTAACCTATGTTGCTAGATATGATCGAAATGTCTTCATTTCAGCATTCTGAAACCTGCAAACACATCCTTCCATAACACCGACTCAGAGTCTCTCACCCTCTGTCTATTGCCCAAATCCCTCCCATTTGTTGGTGTTTAAACTGCTTCCCCACCATCTAGTTTTAACTGTCCAGTTTCAATGTGAATAACTGTCCTATATCTTTTCCTGCCCTTGAATGTTGCTCACTCAAGAGCATCAGCTTCCAACACTAAGAAGCTGTGAAACAGTGTTCAAAAAAGCATTGCTTGCGTTTTCGTTGACTTCCCAGTGTCCTGCCCTGTACTCCATGTTGGATATTGGGGTTTTAACAGTTTCGAGGCCCACCTTTGTAACTTGCTCTGTTCCTATTCGTTGAACGCCTGTGTTAATCACTATCGGCTGATCATGTGCTCAGTTACATGAGGATTCCTCACAACTGTTAGTGATTCAGACCAGCCTTCTCATTTGCCTTTGACTGACATTTAACTTAACTCTAGTTTTTGTACGTTCGGGGATTGTTTTCTGGAGGCTGTGTTTTAAGCTGCTGTGGAAATTCAGGAAGACCAGAGGCTTTGGTGACCCAACTCTGGATGAAGCATGGTGACTGTAGTTACAGTATCTGGATCTGCAACATGACCAACAAATGGATCAGAGACTGCAGAGAGGGAAATCTCTGTAAACTGGAATGGGTGAATTACAATCAGATCAGCCATGGTTTTGAAGAATGTTGGAGCAGGATTGAATGGCTCGTTCATGCAAATTAATCAGATATTTCTGTTAGTACCAAGCCAATTCCTCTTCTCTTCCAGTGTCTCACAGTGGTGGACAGTGAGTCACCTCCTCCTGTTCCTGGGGAACAGAAATCTGGGCCTCACTAGCTTCCAGATTTCCTTGTATCGCAGTCTCGAGCAGTTGAGTGACTGCCTCCTGTTCCTGTGTCCCAGTCACGAGCAGTTGAGTGACTGCCTCCTGTTCCTGTATCCCAGTCTCGAGCAGTTGAATGACTCCCTCCTGTTCCTGTGTCCCAGTCCCGAGCAGTTGAGTGACTCCTCCTGTGCCTGTGTTCCAGTCTGGAACAGTTGAAAGACTGCCTCCTGTTCCTCTGCCCAGATCGAGCAATTGAGTGACTACCTCCTGTTTCTCCCTGTTCCTGAGCAGCAGTTTGAATGCTCTGAATGATGTCACAAGGTTAAGAAAGGACTTGAGAACAGGGAATTTCAAACTTGGAGCAGCATTACGCAAAGGTATCTAGAAACGTCTCCACCAAACATTTTATGCAGCTCGTCTGTTATTTTATTCATGTCTCCTTTTATAAACAGGGTGAATCATATACAACAGTGCAGTGTTCTTGACAATACTCCCATATATAGGAAAGACAGATTAAAAAGATTGCAAGATTTATGATCTATCCCTCAGCAACTCTCATCCATTCAATCCAAACCGAGTAAATGTTCCCTTTCATTGTGTTATGTAAAATTATGTAAGGAACTGGTTAACTGAACGTGTTTGTTTGCTAACTGTGAATAATGTTAGTCTCCATGGATTCTAATTATCCCAGTGGACAGTTTCCATCTTTTAATGACAAAAGGGCTCGATTCAATACGTTATCCCATAGTATTGGTCGGGAGCACCACCGATAGCACTAACAGGGATCGGTTGCTCCAGAGACAGGGAGAGATCAGAAACTGAGAACATTAGACTGGACAGTTCTCACAGTGGATCAGAATCTGAGAATGTTATACTGGAATGTTACAACAATGGATGAGAATCTGAGAACAATAGACTGGAAAGTTACAACAATGGACAAGGGTTTATCCTATTATGTTTGGTTTTTTTCTACATATTATTGGTGGCCGTTATCATCGCGGATCAGATTTGTACTTTACATTATTCAATGTTTTTATTATCCTATCCTGGCTATTGTTGGTGTCCCTGGTAAGTTTCACTGTTGATATATTATTTGCATTAACCATGTGCGACTGTATTACTGTTCTTTTCATTTACTCTACTCTGTAAGTATTCACGCTCCAAACCACAATAAAGCAATATTGTTCATTCTTTATCTCCTTTAGTTCTGGTACTGGGCCTTGTTGGTTGACCTACTCACTTTCAGGTATGAACCAGGATGCATTGCATCACTGCCCTTGCTATTTAAATATTGAGAGCTTGGAGGTCACTGACTTCTGTTCTGGATGCAAATTCCATTTCCTTCCTCTGACTCCATCTCATCCCTGGCCAATAACTGAGGCTGAAACAGACGAGTCACAACTACGGTGATCCCTTTGGCCACAAGCTGATTACCATATCCTGACCATTCCTAATTTTAACTATTGTCATCTGCACGATATACTTCACTGGTTCATCCCATCTGCTGTTTGAACCTTCAGCTATGAAACACAATCTTATTAAAGCCAATAATCTGCTGTTGCTTAACTAAATCTGAGTCGGTATTCCATGGCTTGTATCTAAACGCAGACCAAAATCCCATCATTCCTGTACGGATTGCTTTATATTGTTGTTGGGTCTGGGAAAGCCTTTACTTTAATATTCACAAGCACATCGTCACCTCTGTCTATAACACGGTCCTCAGTCTCCCTCTGTTAATGACACAAAGCCCTGTCAGTTGTTCACATTTGAACTGATTTCCTCTATGTCTATTCTCTCTCAAATAATACTTTTCATATCTACTACCACCAACACACACAGACACACACACATACACACACACAGACACAATCTCTTATCTTATATTTCGGCAGTGGAGATACTGAGCCATACAATTGTGGGAGTCCATTTACTGTCACTTACTGCATGGGTTACGCATCTTCCCGTACAAGACATTTCTGTAGTCCAAGTATAGTAGCCATATACTGGCAAAGGTTTGCACTGTTCCCCATGCTGGGCAGGTAGTCCAGTTTATAGAGCAGTCCAGTAGCATGGTCTGCACAGCTCTCCATTCTGGCTGGTGCCTTGTCCCAGTTTATGGTGTCTTGGATGGTTCTGGGAGGCAGATTCACAATTTGATGTAACTAACCATTTCAACTGAGCTGGCAATAATTTTTTTGAATGCTCCTATTCTTGTGATTGGACCCACCGTTGTCTCACTTCTCCAGTTACTCCTACTCCCCTGTCTCCTTTTCCATATTTTCAATACATGTTATCAGTTAATTAATTGTTTGTTTTTCTGTACCTTTCCCTGGTGTTGTTTTTTTCACTCCCGAGTGTATCGAGTGCTGGCATTGTGAATCTCAGAAAAAATGCAATGGTATGTGGCGGGCTGTTGCTCCAAGTTGGAAAGGGGGTTCCAGCAGCTTTGAGACACGTCTTTGAAACTTGGCCTGTGCCTGACCTCTGATGGCCTGTGTTTGTCCCTCTAAGTTGATTGTGCAGTCCATACCATGAGGAAATCCCTCGAGTATTATTGTCAAGGAACAGGAGCTGAGAAGTATCTGACTGCCTCCTGTCATGGAAAGGTTAGTGGAGGTGATGGAGATGGTTTACTGGAGGTTGTGCTGAGAGCTGCCTTAGACATTCAGGGAGACCTGAGGATTTGGTGACCCAACTCTGGATGGAGAATGGGGACTGTAGTTACAACATCTGGGTCTGCAACATAAACAACAAATGGAGCAGAGGCTGCAGAGAGGGGGAGAACTGGAACCACAGAGTGTTTGTGTGGAAAGAGATCTGCCAAACCTGCCTGTGTTTTAACGAGGAGACACACATCCTTTCCCTCTCCCCTTTAAATACACCCATGCAAATTCACCCTCTACTTCCCGCACACAAACACACTCTCCCCTCTCTCACACGCACGCATACACTCTCTCTCCCTCCCAAAGACACACACACTCCCCCTCACTCTCTGACAAACACACACTCTCCCTCTCCCTCCCACAGACACTCCACCTTGTTTTCAATCACACACTCGCACGTGCGTGAAAACACACACACACACACACACACACACATCTAATCTGTAAGATGAATTTTCATTTGCCGGTTCGTATTTCCAGATGCATTATATTTTCTCAAAAAAAGTATGATTTATAGACAGTCAGTCAAAATGATATTTTATTAACTCCTACTTTGTAAATAAACCTAGTCTGATTCCAGGTGAAGACATATGCAGACTTCAAACAAGACCGCATGCCTAAAATACAATGTCTGACTGGAGGGGTCACCTCCTTTACATCGATAATACCTGAAGGTATCTCCAGGCAGGACTTGAAAGAAACGGATTGTAGTTGAATACAATTCTGCTGCTGCTGTGATTCTACCACACTACATGAATGCCCACTTTGATCTCCAATATGTTCAATTCAATTCTACTAACTATCCCTCAGTTCACACCAAGACCCATTCACCCATCAGCTCTGTACTCAATGTCTTAAACTGGTTTCTGATGTGGTAACACTTCCATTTTCCTATTCTCATTCTGCTGAAGGTCTCTCCCTGGTGTTACGCCTCCAATTTGTTACTTTACTCAAACCCTTAACCTATGCATCTGAATCTTTTCCATTCCCCCAATGCTATCTTCTGTGTTTGATGTGAATGTGTTCCTCTCTGTTTTTCTAGCTGAGCATGATTAAGAGCTCTGCAGTGTCAGTGATGCCAGCCTTATGCAGTTTCAGATCAAGTATTCTGTGCACCTTGCATTATCGGTAACATCCCAGTGGATTCCATGTGAGACAGAGCGTTTGAGCAGCTTTAACACACGTCTATGGAACTTGTTCAAAAAAAGAAATTGCTGATGAAATTCAGCAGGTCTGGCAGCATCTTGTGGAGTGAAAGCAGAGTTAATCTTTCAAGACCAGTGAACCTTCTACAAAGCTCCCATTTTCGCCAGCAATTTTTGCATTTTCATTTCCAGTCTCCATAGTTATTTGTTTAATTGAAAATTTGTTCTGAGCCTATTCATTTCTAGAGAAACTCAACAGGTCTGGTATCATCTGCAGAGACAGGGAAATAGAGTTAGCGTTTCAAGTCCAGTATGACACTTCTTCAGAACTGAAAAAGGATTGGAAAATAAGCTTTATAATCCCTTGATAGATGTGGGGAGTGGTTTGACGGGTAAAAGAGGGTGTGGCAAAAGATAAACATGCTTTTAGTAGTGGTGAACGAGTAGATCATGTGAAATAGCTTTAAATTAAGATGTGAATGGGGAAAAGGGGTTCTCTCTATTGAGTGAAAGATAAAGAAGATACAACCACACAAGGTCATAGGGAGGCCAGGAGGGAGATTGTACGGAAACTAGAGAACAGTTATAATGCGGTCAGACTGTGAAGTTATGAAATTGTACATTAACTCCTACAGGCTGTAACGTACGAAACTTTAAAGTGCGTTGTTACTCGAGCTTGGGTTGTGCTGTCTTGGGACATTGCAGCAACCCAGGGCCGAAATGTTATCATGAGAGCAATGTAAGTTATTGAAATGGGAAGCAATGAGAAGGTCAGAGTTATTTCTACAGACAGAGTGGGTGTGTTCCTCAAAGCAATCTCTATTTGGTCTCGCCAATAAAAAGGACTGCATTATGAGCAGCAATGACGGGAGATCAGATTGAAAGGTTACAAGTGAAATGCTGCTTCACCTGGAAGCTATGTTTGGGGCCTTGGATAGTGAGGAGGGAAGAGATGAATGGACAAGTGTTGCAGCTTCTCCAATTGCATGGGATGGTGCGATGGGGGAGTGGGGAAACGTTCGGGGTGATGGACGGTCACACAGAGGGAACGGTCGCTGTGAAATACTGAAAGTGGGCGGGAGGGGGAGTTGTGTTTGATGGTGCTGTCCTGTTGGAGATGGTGGAAACGGCTTAAGATGAATATGTGAATGTGGATTCTCGCGCAGGAGGAAGTGTGGACAAGGAGGAATCTATCATTGTTCTGGGATGGAGGGGACGGATTGAGGGCAACACCGTGGAAGATGGGACAGTCATAGCTGAAGGCCCTGTCCACCAGAGTTCGGGGATTTCTGGTTTGATGGAAAAGGAGGTCACGTTAGACCCAGCTCACAGGAATGTGGCGTCGTTAAACAGAAACAACAGAGATGCAGAAACTTGGAGAATTGAGTCAGCCTCCGCTGATCATGTGTTCAGCCACAGGCAGAAGTGCCTCCTGAATGATTGAAAATAACCAGACATCTAAATTGAGGATTTCTGCCTCACATCTGGTCTGAAGCGGAATGTGAAAATAGACCCAGAGGAAGGTCAGTGAGTATACGTGAGCAGACATTCAAGTAGATATCCCAAACAGCCCAGAAATTATTGTTTCTGTTCAAAAGAAGAACTCAATAAGAAGATGAAGCACCCATGGTTGACAAAGGCTCTCAAGTATACGATGGATGAGCATGAGTGTAGGGTCAGATTTAGGATGTTTATTTCAGGGACCAGAAGCAGATGCTGGGAATGAATTTCAGCTGTGCTTCCTGAATTCCCCCCGGAAACTGCTGCCTTTGCTGCTCCATCCTCTTCCCTGCTCGTGTCCCCTTCCTGATTCCAGGTTCTCCCTCTCAAATTACAGAGTACAGTATCTTACCTTATGGTCCCTCCCCACTTCACCTGAAACTCTTTGATCAAGTCTACCTACTCTGCAGTAGCATCAAGCTGCGTTTTGTGTTGCCACTTTGCCTCTGGTCACAGTGTGGCTCGGCCTCTCCATTCATGCTGTTTTACACCTCCCACTCACATCTCACTCAGGAAAGTTTCCTTCTTTGAGTAAACCTTATTGAAAAGACCTCTCCCCCTTTGCACTGAATTCACACTGTGATCCAAATTTCAAAAGTTATACTCAGCCTTCATCTCACTCTGCTAAAGGCAACTGCACGCTGACAGTTTGGTACAAAAATTGCCCTTCTTATATGGTTCATGCCAGTGATGTGCTTTCACTGTAGAGATTATCACCCCATTTGGACAAAGCAATTCAGGTGTTTGACCTCTTACTGGTACTCGTCACAGTTTCCTGCTGCCTTAGTATTATAACATGGAGAAAAATAAATCACAGTATGAAGCTTGGGCTGAAGGTTGTTTACCTGTCATTTGAATACTGTTTCAAATTTGCAGTGCTTTATCTGTAAATGTTTGTTCGTAAAGTTAGTGTCAGACAGCGTGTCGGAGGTTGAGGGGTGACATGGTAGAAGTTTATAAAATCATGAGAGGTATGAATAGAGTGACCAGCTAAGGTCTTTTCCCGGGGACGGGGGAGTTCAACCATAGAAGGCAGAGGTTTAAGGTAAAAAAGGGGAGATTTGAAATGGACGAAGGGTCAATGTTTTCACACAGAGGGTGATGTGTGTATATGGAATGAGCTGGCAGAGAAAGAGTGGGAGGTGCAAGTACAGCTACAACATTGAAAACTCATTAGGACAAACATAGGAATGGGAAAGGTTTAGAGGCATATGGACAAAATGCAATCAGATGGGACTAGTTTAGTTTGGAAAATCCTGTCAGCATGGACAAGTTGGACCAAAGGGTCTCTTTGTGCACTATATGGCTGAATCAATCTAGAAAGCGAGGAAAAGGGGAGAAAAGACATGATGTAGTAAATTGGCAAGAAATACAAAAACAAGCAGCACGATCTTTTCCGAGCATATAAAAAAAGTTCAAGATGAGTGTGCGATCTTAGGTGAAATTAATTAGGAAAGTATACTGAGGATAATTGGAGGGTGTGACTGAAGAATTGGCTGCAGGGCAGACAGATAATTTACACCCATGTTTTACATCTTTCCTCACAGGGGAAGGCACAGTAAGTATTTTAAAGACGTAAACAAAATGGTAATAGGAGGGAAGTTCTTGAACTGTCTCTAACAAAAGGATCAAGGATTTTTCTAACAGAAAAGAGGAAGAGTAGACAGGCCAGCAGTAATTCATAGCTGGTTTTAAAAGAACTGGTCACAGTCTTGGGATCATGGCGCCCTCTCTATCAGATGTTACCTCTGCTGTTTGTTAATGTAAGCAGTAAGTGCAGTAGCTTGATTGGGTTATCATCAGGTTTAGGTACACACGGTTCTGACTGTAGCATGTTCACCCACACTCATCACTGAAGCGGAGATCAGCTTCATGGTAATGGTAGACTGAGAGATTATATTGTGGTTGAATATGATTCTGCTGGTGCTACAACGGCTGCTATGATTTACAGCATCACATGAATGCCCAGTTTGAGATGCAATATCTGCAATACAATTCTGCTGCCTGTCCTCATTCGCACGGGGACACGGTCGTCCTCCTCCCCTGTACACAGTGCCCTATCCCAGTTTCTCATGTGGGAACACTTCCTTTTTTAAAAATTCTCATCCTGTTTGGGTATCTTCATGATGCCATGCCTCCAATTGTCGCATTCCTCAAAAGCATTTAACGTTTTCACCTGAATATTTTCCGCTCCAGTAATGCCATCTTCTGTTTAAAGCGAATGTGTTTCCCGCTGTTTCTCTCCATGACCATGGTTAAGAGCTCTGTAGTGTCGGTGATGACAGCCTTATGTAGTTTCAGAGCAAGTGAATTCACTTCCCGGTGTATGGCTCTCCATGTTGGACAGGGCGTGTGAGCAGCTTTGACACACATGCTTGAAACTTGTTCAAAAACAGAAATTTCTGAAGATACTGACCAGTCTGACAGCATCTGTGGAGTGAAAGCAGAGTTAATATTTCGGGTTCTATGACTGTTCCTCAAAGCACCCAGTAAGTCCAACAATTTTTGTTTTTGTTTCAGATTTCCTGTATCCAATGATCTTTGCTCTGTTGAAAATGTGTTCTGTAACTTTTCATTTTTGAAGGAACTTAGGGGTCTGGCAACATCTGCAGAGAAAGAGAAACAATGTTAATGTTTCAAGTCCAGTTTAAATCTTCTTCAAACGTGTAAAGGATTGGAAAGTGAGCGCTTTAGTATCTTGGCAGAGGTGGGAAAGAGTGTTTGGAGGCCCAGTGTGAAAGACAAATGGGCTTGAAATTGTGGTGAAAGAGACACAGGTATATAATGGGTGTAAATAAATGTGTAAATATTAGAAATTGATTTTCTCTGTAGAATGGAACATAAACAAGACACGAGCTTAGGGACCCCAGGAGGGAGAGTGTACAGAAAGTGGAGAACAACCACAATGGGTTCAGGCTTTGAATTTATGGAATTGAATATTAACTCCTCCAGACTGTAACGCATCAAAGTGTAAAGTGAGCTGTTACTCGAGCTTGGGTTGTGCTTCATTGGATCATTGCAGCAGTCTGCATTTTCTTAGAATCCCTACTGTGTGAAAACAGGCCCTTCAGCCCAACAGGTTTATACTGACCCTCCAAAGAGTATGCAAACCAATCCCATTCTCTACCCTAATACTATACGTAGACCCTTGATTATTGCACCTTACATCAACATCCCTGAATACAATCGGCAATGCAGCATGACCAGTTCACCTAACCTGCACAACTTTGAACTGTGGCAGGAAACTAGAACACCCAGAGGAAATCGAACCCAGTTACCTGATGTTGTGAGGCACCAGTGCAAACCACTGAGACACCGTGCCATCCAGGACCAAAATATTATAAGGCCACAACTCTATACGAGCAGAAATGAAGCCATTCCCACCATCAAGTCTGCTCCCCCATTTGATCACGAATGATAGATTTTCAACCCCATTTCCCTGCTTCCTGTCAGTTATCTTTGATCCCCTTGTCAATCAAGAACTTATCTGTGTCTGTTTTAAATATACTAAATAGAACATAGAACATAGAACAGTACAGCACAGAACGGGCCAGTTGGACCACGATGTTGTCCTGAGATTTAATCCTAATGTAAAATGTAGTAATTTAACCTACGCACCCCTCAACTCACTGCTATCCACGTGCATGTTCATCAGTCGCTTAAATGTTCCCAATGACTCCGCTTCCACCAACAGAGCTGGCAATGCATTCCATACAATCATAACTCTCTGCAAAAAGAACCTACCTCTGACGTCTCCCTTTTACCTTCCTCCTAATGTCTTCAGACTATGACTTATCATACTAGTCAATCCTACCCTGGGGAAAAGTCTCTGGGTATTGACTCTATCTATTCCTCTCATTATTTTGTACACCTCGACCAGATCTCCTCTCTCCTCCTTGTCTCCAGAGAGAAAGGTCCAAGCTTGTTCAACCTTTCTTCATAAAGCAAGCCCTCCAGGCCAGGCAGCATCGTGGTAAACTTTCTTTGCACCCTCTCTAAAGCCCCTGTATCGTTCCTATAGTAGTGGGTCCACAACTGGACACAATATTCCAAGTGTGGTCTCACCAGGGACTTGTGGAGCTGCAGAAAAACTTTGCGGCTCTTAAGCTCAATCCCCCTGTTAATGAAAGCCAAAACATCATATGCTTTCTTGACACCCTATCCACTTGCGTGGCAACTTTGAGGGATCTATGCACTTGCGCACCCAGATCCCTCTGTTCTTCCACACTGCCAAGAATCCTGTATTTAATGCTATATTCAGGATTCGAATTTGACCATACAAAATGAATCACTTCGCATTTACCCAGGTTGAACTCCATCTGCCATTTCTCAGCCCAGCTCTGCATCCTATCTATGTCACGCTGCAGCCTACAGTAGCCCTCTATACTTTCGACGACGCCTCCAATCTTTGTGTCATAAGCAAATTTACTAACCCACCCCATAACCTCCTTATCCAAGTCATTTATAAAAACTACAAAGAGCAGAGGCCCAAGGACATAGCCCTGTGGGATCCCTCTCAACATTCCTCCAAGCAGAATATTTTCCATCTATAACCACTGTCTGCCTTCTGCTAGCCAGACAATTCTGAATCCAGATAACCAAATCTCCCTGTATCCCATACTTCCTGACTTTATGAATGAGCCTTCCATGGGGAACCCTATCAAATACCTTGCTGAAGTTCACATGCACCACGTCCACTGCTCGACTGTCGTCGACCTGTCTTGACACCTCCTCAAAGAAATCAATCAGATTTGTGAGGAATGACCTGCCCCCCACAAAGCCATGCTGACTGCTTTAATCACACAATTCTTTGTCAAATAGTCATACATCCTATCCCTCAGAATTTTTTCCAAACTTTGCTGACCGCTGACGCAAGACTGACTGGTCTCTAATTGCCAGGGATTTCCCTATTACCCTTCTTGAAATAAGGAACAGCATTCGCCTCCTTCCAATCCTCCGGTATGACTCCTGTGAAGACTGAGGAAGCAATTATCCTCACCAGCAGCTTAGCTAACGCCTTTCTCGCTTCCCGGAGCTCTCTAGGATAAATCTGGCCCTGGGGACGTATCTATCTTAATGTTTTCCAAAATTTCTAGCACATCAATTTCATCAATCATGATCAGGACCAGCTCCTCTAAGTTTTCATTTACAACAAGTTCCCTTTCACTGGTGAAAATTGAAGCAAAAAACTCATTTAGGGCTTCCCCTATCTGCTCAGACTCCACGCATAAGTTCCCTATGCTATCCCTGATTGGCCCTCCCTTCTCCCTGATTATTCTCTTATTCCTCACGTATGAGAAAAATGCCTTTGGATTCTCCCTAATCCTTCTTGCCAAGCCTTTTTCGTTCCCCATCATGGCTCGCCTCGGCCCATTTATGAGCTCCTTTCTAGCAAGCCTGTAATCCTCGAAAGCTGTGTTAGATTCTTGCTTCCTCCATCTTCCGTAAGCTGCCTGCTTCCTTTTGACGAGAAGTTCCTCTGTTCTCGTCATCCAAGGTTCCTTAATCTTACCCCTTCTTACCTGTCTCAGAGGAACAAATTTGTGTATCACTCGCAACAACTGCTCCTTAAACAGTCTCCACATGCCTGCTGTGCCCTTTCTGTGGAACAATTGCTCCCAGTCTGTACTTCCCAACTCCTGTCTGATAGCATCATAATTTCCTTTTCCCTAATTAAATATCTTCCATCAGAAACTGCTCCTTTCACTCTCCCAGACTGTGCTACATGTGAGGCAGTTGTGATCACTTTCACCAAAGTGCTCTCCCACCGTGAGTTCTGACACCTGTCCTGGCTCTTTGCCGAACACCAAATCCAAAATGGCCTCTCCCCTTGTTGGTCTGTCTCCATACTGAGCAAGGAAACCATCTTGAACACACCTGACAAAAACGGCTTCATCCACATCATCTGCACTTACGAGGTTCCAGTCGATATTGGAAAAGTTGAAATCGCCCATAACATTAACCCTACTACTTTTGCATTTTTCTGGAATCTGCCCGCCTATGAGATCTTCAATCTCTCTACTGCTTTTAGATGGTCTATAGAAAACCCCCAAATGCGGCGACTGTTCCCTTGCTGTTCCTAACTTCCACTGCACTGAGTTGGATGGTGTGCTCAGACCATGGTCTGGGAAGAGAATGGTCCCCCTCTATACTAGACCATTCACCATGACCTCCATGCCTCTGTCGTCAAGCTGTGGTGTAATTTCCCTTTATCTGCCATGCTCGGGTAAACTGTGCAGGGCAGCTCCAAACTGACAAAACTCAACCGTGTGCCCATTGGCCCTTTTATGATGGCAGCAGTACCAGGGATCACTGAATATCCAGGGGCATCCGGGCGATGGTGAGCACCTCCAGCCATAATGGGTGGGAAAATCGTGCTGGCGTTGAATGAGAGGGACACCATGAGGTAGGGTGGGTAGTTAATGAGGTGAGTTCGATAAGATAACACCAGGAAACTAGCTCTGCCTCGTGTAGATATTCCTTCTGTCACATTCAATGAAAATGGCACTGAGACAAATTATTGTACGATTCAGCCCAGTGAGTCGAAAACTCTGCTGATCCTACTCCCAGTTACAACGCTGCAGGACAAATGCTTATCCAAAATTCTCAATCATCTTAACTTACACAAATATCCTGCTCACCCATCATTCCTAGAAACTGTGGTTTATATTGCAAGATGCTATCAAAATGTTCTCATTTCACAATTTTAAAACCTACCATCAGATCATTCTCTGAAATTCTCTCTCAATCTTCCCCTCGCTTTTAACAAAGTTCCACCCATTTGTTGGTATTTAAACTGATTCCCCCACCATCCCGCTCTGGCAGTGAGTTTCACACCCATAGCACTCCTGTGTCATGCCACATTGGACGTATGGAGCTGTAAATGGAGAGGTGCTGCACATCCTGTCGCTTCCACCATGAGCTGCAAGGTTCCCCACACTGGGCAGTGATCTAGTACAGTGTTACACAGCAATGCATCAATTGGTGCACACAGCTGCGTGTGCTGGGAAGGTAACTGCTCCAGATTAAAAGATAAATTCACTGCTATTTACTGCACAGCTCCCCATGCTGCACAGATATCCAGTCCGTGTGTATAGAACAATGCCTTTGTGTGTTCTGCACAGCGCCCTGTGTTGAACAGATCATTTAGTCCAAATTTATAGATCAGTACACTGTTGGACACATAAGTCGTGAACTTGTGAGCTCTAAACAGTGTTCGATCCTGAACGGATTGCTGAGCAGTACACTAGCCTGGTCTACGCAGCGCTTCATGTTGAGGAGGTACCTCATCTGGGCTTATACGTATCTGGGCTGGTTCTGAGAAGTGGATTGGGTAACCGATATAATTCTTGACATGATTATCACTCCTCCAGCTCGGCCCATTCCGCTGGTAAATGTAAGGTGCTGTGTTTGAGATAGAATTTACTTGGTCAAAATATTCGACATTAAGCAAAACACAATTTATTCGAAGACTGTCGATAAAAGACAACAAAAGGAAGACGAACTTGCAATAACTTAATTCTGTTCGAAAACTTAGCAGAATAATAGTTTATTTAACTACTATACAGTAACTGCTCCAATATGGTATCATCCAATAAGCACACAAAGCTCAAAAAACATATGCAGGAAACAGATTGTCTGACATGCAGTTCTCCAATCCAGGAGGAAAGAACATCAAAAGACAGTTCCGAGAGAAATCACAGACAGAGTGTGTAGAATCGGGGAGAGATTTCCTGCCTTCCAACCCTGCTGAGACCCCAGCAATAATTGGTGAAAGGTAAAATTAAGAGTCCTGGTTCTGTGAGAGTTTGACCATCACTCCACAGGACCAGGCCGTGGCTGCAAGAACACAAGGAATGGACTGTATCTACACCGTCTATGGCTCTGTAGGCATCTCTCCAAAATGCCTAAACCCACCTAAGCCGTTAAATGCTGGACAGACAAAAGTCAAAGTTAAACATAAATAAACAAAAAGATGCAGCGGGCCTGGTGATCAGACACAGACGGCCTCGGGAGCCCAGCAATTCCTATACTACCAAAACACAGCAGAATAATCGAGCTTGTAAAGAGAAAGAATGATGTCTCTCCCCCACCTCGATGTTTACAACTGGAGATGTGCCATGAGCCCAATAATCAACGATATCAAAATCCCACCCACACCAATTATTGTAATATATCAGAGTTGCCGTGAAATGGGTTAACTTGATCTGTTTGTTCAGTGACTGTGATTAATATCAGTCTTTCTGGACCCACCTGGGTCACTGGAAGCTTTCCCTCTTCCATAATTAGAGCCTTCTTTCAAACTTTATGTCATAGTATTCGGCGCAGAGTCAACCTCAACAAGATTGAGATCAGCAGCTTCAGAGGAAGAGAGAGAAATCAGACTCTGAGAACATTAAAATGGTCCAACAATTGATTTAATTTGAGAATTTTAGACTAGAATGTTCCAACAATGGATCCTAATCTGAGAACATTAGACTTGAATGTTATAACAATGGACAGGAGTTTATTATTGGGTCTTTCCTGGCTTTCTCAGGATTGGGCATGGTTACAGTTGCGAATACGAGCCGTACTGCTGATTAGACAAGCTGGGTACTATCCCATCCTCGCTATTATTGGTGTTCCTGGTAAGTCTATCTCTGTCGATTCTATAAATAATGCTGAATGTTATTGCTATTCTGGTTGATTATATTTAACAAATACATAAACTTGGAGTCACAAACGCCACGTCCTTCTCATGCATTTCCAAAGTACTTACTCATAAGCATGTGAGAAGGAATAAGACTGTATGGAAACTTGAGTTTCCTTTATACAGTGAACTGTTTTATGTCTCCATATTCTCTCTGTGTGATCAAACCCGCCGCCACCCACCTTCATAATATCCCCAATCTCCACCTCTGCCTGTGTTCTGTTGCTGACTTCGCCATCATCTACCCCTTCGTTAATGACAGATTTTATGGCTCCAGTTCTCTTCTGACCTCTCTTCCAGTTACAAATAGTTTGACCACAAGCTTGTTCTTGTCTCTACAGTTACTTCACAACAGAGATTCGTAAACAGAGTAATAATGTCACTTACTGTGTAATTCAGAGGCGCAAGTCATGACTCAAAAAGCATTGTCTGAAATCCTAACACAGCCGATGACTAAAGTTAAATTCCAAGATCAAAAATTGGAATAAAACCTAATTTCACTCATGGCAAGCATAAACCATCAGGATTTATTTTCTTATTTTATTGATAACCTTTGGTAAAGAAGCCTAACATATTTCCCCAGTCTGAACTAAGTGTCACCTCAGATCCACAACAATTTAGTTGCCTCCATATTGCCTTGACAAATGTCCAAGTGGTCAAGGGCAGCTAGGATGGACAATAAATACTGCCCTTGCCAGTGATGCTGGCATCCTGCGAAGCAACAACATTAAAGGTGAAATAACCAAGGAAATGTGGATGCTGGTGATCTGAAATAAAATTCTCCCCTTCTGAAAGAATGTTGGAGAATCTCAGCAGGTATGGCAGTCTGTCGGAAAAACAATGTTTCGAGTTCAGTGAACCTATCAAAACTGAATGCAGCTGAGAAATAATATTATTATATCAGGGATGGTAGGAAGGGTGAGCGGGAGGTTTGTGTTGAGGGGATGATGTCCATCAAGAGAGAGAGAGAGAGAAAGAGAGAGAGATGGAGAGAGAGAGAGAGAGAAAGGAAAAGCAAGCAAAAGGATTGCTGATGATGGACTGGAAGGAAAACAGAATTGGAAGTTATTCTACCATTTCCCCTTTTCACATATTCCTGAATATCATGTTTATTATAGGATCTCCCTGCTTACCGTGAGTTATTTTCCTTCTATCTCTTGTCTCTGAGTGTGGTGATCAACTCCATCAGCAATACTTATAGTCGCTGAGATATAGAGAAACGTAATGTGCCATTGTCAACTGTTTATTTGGAGACAGGAACTGTTACTGTGCGTCTGTGTGGAGATGTAAGAGCTTTCTCAGCCAGGAAGAGAAACTGAGCAGCTAAAAAATGTATTGCTGGAAAAGCACAGCAGGTCAGGCAGCATCCAAAGATCAGGAGAATCGACGATTCGGGCATGCCCTTCTTCAGGAATGAGGAAAGTGTGCCAAGCAGGTTAAGATAAAAGGTAGGGAGGAGGGACTTAGGGAAGGGGTGTTGGAAATGCGATAGGTGAAAAGAGGTTAAAGTGAGGGTGATAGGCCGGAGAGGGAGTGGGGGCGGAGAGGTCAGGAAAAAAATTGCAGGTCAGGAAGGTGGTGCTGAGTACGAGGATTGGCATTGAGACAAGGTGGGGGAGGGGAAATGAGGAAGCTGGAGACATCTGAATTCATCCCTTGTGGTTGGAGGGTTCGTAGGTGGAAGATGAGGAGTTCTTCCTCCAGCTGGAAGAATGCCTCATCTTCCGTCTGGGAACCCTCCAACCACAAGGGATGAATTCAGATTTCTCCAGCTTCCTCATTTCCCCTCCCCCCACCTTGTCTCAATCCCAATCCTTGAACTCAGCACCACCTTCCTGACCTGCAATTTTTTTCCTGACCTCTCCGCCCCCACTCCCTCTCCGGCCTATCACCCTCACTTTAACCTCTTTCCAACTCTCGCATTTCCAACACCCCTCCCCCAAGTCCCTCCTCCTTACTTTTTATCTTAGCCTGCTTGGCACACTTTCCGCATTCCTGAAGAAGGGCTTATGCCCAAAATGTCGATTCTTCAGATCTTTGGATGCTGCCTGACCTGCTGTGCTTTTCCAGCAACACATTTTTCAGCTCTGATCTCCAGTATCTGCAGTCCTCACTGTCTCCTAGAGAAACTGAGGAGACCGAGGCATTTTCAGTAGTGAATGGATGCATTGTAGGGGAATTTGGGGAATTCACTTGCTGCTGCCATCTGGAAATTCAGTGGAGTCTCTGTGGGTGGTGTTCTCAGAATAGTGATGTCAGCTACGGGGTTCATTCAGGGAGCCCTGATGGTCTGGGAACGCCACACTGGATACTGCATTTGCAGTGTGTCTGGGTCCGTGATAAACAAATGAAGCTGAGACGACAAAGAAGGGAAGCTGTATAAACAGGGAGGAGAGAGGCACTATATTTTCCTCTCTGGGATTTCCAAGATTTGTCGAAGCTGCAGCCATTCAGGTGTAAAGTGTAAAACCAGCTTGTCTCAAATTGAGGTGATCATTGAGCTGTATGCTCTCTTTCAGTATAATGTGTTCTCACGCCAGTAGCAAGACTGCGCTGACACTCACGATGAATTGAACTGGATTCATTTTGGATCTTTTCAGGCAGCAGTGGGTAATATATCCATCATCTCTGAAGTGCAGTCCTCCAGTGTATTCACGAGTTGACTGAAACCATCTGCCAGCTGAGAGGAATGCATTGGTTCCATCTCCACAGGGGAAGGTACAGAAACTACTTTCCACAAATATTAGGGAAATGAGGGACTGGTAAAAATTGGAAACTGAAGGAAATCAGAATTAATGAAGTGTATGTTATTGAAAATCTAATTGAATTGAAGTTTCATAAGTTGCTGCATCTGATGAGTTACATCTCAGAGTGATTGAGATGAGAACAGAGCTAGTGTAATAATTACTGATTATTCTTCAAAGCTAATTAGATTCTGGAAAGGAACCTGCAGACTGGACAGCAGCTATTGTCAACCTAAATATTTAAAACAGGATGGAGAGGGAAAACAGAAAATTAAATAATTTGATGTCAGCTGTGAGAAAAAAAATTGGAACCTTTTAGAAGGAACATGACGACTAGATACTTGGGGAATAATGATATGATTTGGTACATTCGGCCGACAATCAGGAAAGGGAAATGATCTTTGATAAACCTGTTTGTGGAGGTTGTCCGTTGTGACATCGAAAGTTGAGAAGCAATGGGATTGGAGTATTTGTATTTTTAGAAGACGCTTGACATGTTTGCATACAGGTGAGTGGGGAATATTAGAGTCCATGGGTAGGTAGGGGTGGAATATATACCACATGGATTAAAATTTGATTAACGGAGATACAAGAAGAATACTGTTTTTCTCTGGACTGAAGGGTTGATGGGTGGCAGCAGGATCAGTGTTTGGGCAATAGCTGTTCACAAGGTATAACAATGATTCAGGTGTGAACAACAAATACCATCATGTACATTTATATTTATTAAATGGTACAGAGGTTGGCGAGTGCTTTTGTTGAAAAAGACCTGAATGTCCTTGGTCATAAGTCACTGACAGAATTCATACAGGGGCAGGAAGTAAATGATATGTGGCTCTTCAGGCAAAATGATTGAAGTACAAAAGTTAGAATATCTTTCCCAGTGATCGTGTTTTGTTGAGGTAGTATTTGGTGCTTTGTGTAAAGATTTGGTCTGCTTTATAATCAATGATCTCCTTGTCACCGAGACAGTGCAATGAAGTTTGACCAGACTAAACACTAGCATGATGTTACCATGAGGAGAGAGTGCAGTAACGATGTGCTTAATCTGTAGCGCTGTGAGAGAATACGAAGTTGAAGCTTGATGGGTATGGACAGAAACTCATTATGACCCAAACAGCTGAATGGGGTGCCAATGTCATACTTTTCATTGGATATTTGATTCACGACAGTTTACATGCCTCTGCAGAACCATCATGTCGATTGACAGAGAGGTGCAGGCTCTGAATGAACTCTGAACACTTTAATGCACAGTTACTGTGTGACACTGCATTGAATGTCACTTTGTACACAATCCTGTCAGCAGCCAAAATGCCATCATTCTGAAACAGTTAGTTATTCCCCACCGGTTTCCCACCTCCACGGAGACCATGGGTCTGCCTTCTTGGAGATGGAAGATAACTTGGAGAATGGCTAAAAAATGTTGGTTCCATTCCGACTGCCAGAAAACCCATGTTAAAGTAACACATATGAACCATGAGTAATTAAGCCATTTGGATCAATTTGGAGCAGTCTGTCTGTGCAGCCCCTGCTCCATTTGTTTGTGATGTTGGAGCATCTCTGACACTTTCCTGTTCCTGTGTTAGTGGCTTGACAAGCTGAATAACCTCTTCCTGTTCCTTTGTAAGTGACTCCGGGTGTGAAATGGTTCTTTCTGATCCCATGTACGTGACATGTTGGAGAGAGCAGACTCCCACCTTCCTGTGCAACAGGCAGGAGGCACTGAAAGGGCTATCCTTCTTTTGCCCAGTAGTTTTGATGGGATGAATGGCTGCCCCACATTCTCGTGAAACCAGATTGGGCTGCTGAATGAACTTGTCCTTTTACTGTGGAAATGTACTGTGCTGTTACATAAATGTCAACCAGACTTTAACAACACGGTCTTGAATGTTATCCGAGTCTTGCTATACATGGTCACAGATTGTTTCAAGAGCTGAATAGGGACAACCTGTCCTGAAAACTTAGTAGACTTCAGTGAATGCCCCTCTTCTGCTGGCACGGTGGCTCAGTAGCTTACACTGCTGCCTCACAGCACCAGGGTCCCAGGTTTGATTCGATCCTTGGGCAACTGTCTGTGTGGAGTTTGCACATTCCCCACTTGTCTGCATGAGTTTCCTTCGAGTGCTCCGGTTTCCTCTCACAGTCCGAAGATGTGCACGCTGGGTGAATTGACCATACTAAATTGTCCATCATGTTAGGTGTATTAGTCAGATGGAAATGTGTTTGGGCGAGTTACTCTTCGGAGGGTCAGTGTGGACTGGTTGGGCCGAAGTGCCTGTTTCCACATTGTAGGGAATCTAATCTGCTCAGTTTGGACTCAATGGGCTGAATAGCCTCCTTCCACACTCTAGGGATTATGTGATGACAAACTGGAGATGCCTGAGCTGAGGAAGCTGCGCTGAGGATCTCCTGCAGATGTGTCCCACGGCTAAGATGATTGATGCCCACCAATGATAATCACGTTCCCTTGTGCAATGAATGTCTCCAAGCGGTGTAGAGGTCATAATTAATTCTCAGTAAGTGTGATTTTGTTCAGGTTCCTTGATGGCATCCTCAGTCAAATACTGCCTTGATGTCAGTGTCAGTCTCTCTTACCTGAGCCCCTGCGTTACCTCTTTCGTTCATATCAATAGGTCATGGTGCAGAAGCAGAGAAGGTTTTCTTCAAACAGAGGGTAGTCAATGTCAGGAATTCTCTTACACAGAGATCTAGGGGAGCTAGATCACTGAAAGGGACCAGCGGTGTCCCGCTGGGATCAGTTCAGTGACCTCTGCCCACTGTTATTTTCAAAATGACTTGGATGTGGGTGTTGAAGAGTTGGCTAGTAAGTTTGCCGATGAAACAAAGGTGGTTGGAGTGGTACAGAATGTGGAGGGCTATTGTAGGTTGCAATGGAACATCGACAGAATGCAGAGCTGGGCTGAGAAGTGGCACATGGACTTCAAACTGAAGTAATACACTTTGCAAGCTGGAATGTGAACGCAGAATACATGGTTAAAGGCAGAATTCTTGGCAGTGTGGAGAAACAGAGGGATCCTGTCATCCGTGTCCACAGATCCCTCAAAGGTGCCACCCAAGTTGATCGGGTTGTTAAGAAGGCGTATGGTGTGTTGGCTTTCAGTTGCAGGGGGATTGAGTTTAAGAGCCGCGAGGTTATGCTGCAGCTCGATAGAGCCCTGCTCAGACCTCACCGGGAATATTGTGTTCAGTTCTGGTCTCCTCATTATAGGAAGGATTATGAAGCTTTTGAGAGTGTAAAGAGGAGATTTACCAGGATGCTGCCTGGACTAGAAGTCTTACGAAAAAACCACGAGGGAGTAAGGGTTTTTCTCATTGGAGGAAAAATAGATGAGAGGGGACTTGATAGAGGTGTACAAGATGATGAGAGGCAGATAGAGAGTGAATAGCCAGAGACATTTTCCCATGGCAGAAATGTCTATCACTAGGTGGCATTTTTTAAGGTAATTGGAGGAAGTTTTAGGGGAGATATCAGAGGTAGATTCTTTACACAGAGAGTGGTGGGTGTGTTGAATGCACTACCATCAGTGTAGTAGAGTCAAATACGTGAGGGAAACTTAAGAGACTCTTGGATAGGCACATGGAACAAAGTGAATGGAAGCATGGAGGTTAGAGTAGGACAAACAACACAACATCGAGGACTGAAGGTCCTAACTGCATGCATTCATGTAGAACCTTGAGCTCAAAATCTGCATGAATTCATGTAAAACTCCGTTATCTCACTTTTTAGCTTAGAATTAATCTAAACATCAGAGAACACAGGTGGCCAACACCTTCAACATTTTACCTTGCTATCACCATTGTTCACAGCTCACCTGAGAATGCAACATTTTTTTAAAATAAAGGTTTTGTGATTTACACATAAAAGAAGTGAAACTATCATGGCATTTTAACAGATGAAAGGCTTAACAGACAATCAGTTTTTCCATGTATAATTTCAGTTACATCACACTGTAAATGTTTGCTATAAATTCTGTGTTACGATCGACCCCTCAACTATCACCTGATGAAGGAGCGATAATCCAAAAGCTAGTGTGCTTCCAATTAAACCCGTTGGACTATAACCTGGTGCTATGTGATTTCTAACTTTGTACACCCCAGTCGCACACCAACATCTCCAAATCAGTACTGTTCTTTGTTCTGTGTTCTATGGAAGTGCTCAAGAAGACTTGGACATTAAGAAGATTTGAGACTTGGAGCAGATCAGCCTTAATCTGAGTGAAGGGCAAGGCAGGCTTGGGATGTGAATGACCTGCCCCTGTTTCTGATGCTCTCCCATTCTGTTATTGGAAAGTTCATATGTGTTATTTTCCTGGAAGGTCTTTTATGGAATATTGCAATCAGGGAGACCCGTGGATTTTGTGAGCCATCACGGGGTGAGATTTGGGGGCTGTATTCACAGTGAATCTGGGTCTACAACATGATCAACAAATGAAGCACAAGATACAGAGAGGGGAGGTTTTGTAAAGAGAAATGAGCAACATCTTCCATATCCAGCCTGGGTCTTCCAATTACATTTTCCAAATCTCCCAAACCGAGTGGGACAGTCTCGATGGACGAACTGTTTCCTCTATTTCTGTGCACCATGCTATAACAATAAGTGGACTCTAACTGCTCCTGTCTAGCAGGTTAGAAGGGTTGAATGGAACAAAGAAACATGGGACTGAGGAGCAGGAGTGGGTCATCAGAGAATTTGAGCCTTCTCCACCAGACATTAAGATTGTGGCTGATCAGATTGTGGTCTCAGCCTCATCGTCCTGTCTGTGTCCCATTATCCGTGACTCACTTTTCTGTCAAATCTTTAACTAACTCAGCTGTGAATACTTGTAATCAGAGAGGCACCACAAACTTCCGGGGAAGAGAATTCCCATTCGAATGGCCCTTTTAGAATTCTTCCTCATCCCGCTGTGAGAATAAGAGAATCATACAGCGTGGAAAAAGATCCTTTTGTCCAATTTGTCCATGCCGATCAGGCATCTTAATCAGATCTCGTCCCACTTGGCAGCATTTGGCCGACATCACATGATCCATTCCTATTTATGTACCTATCCAGTTACATTGTAAACATGTAATTGTACCCGCTTTCACTACTTTCTCTGACAGTACACCCACCAGCCTCTGTATGAAAAGGTTTCCCCTCAGGTC
This sequence comes from Chiloscyllium punctatum, assembly GCF_047496795.1. Taxonomy (NCBI): domain Eukaryota; kingdom Metazoa; phylum Chordata; class Chondrichthyes; order Orectolobiformes; family Hemiscylliidae; genus Chiloscyllium; species Chiloscyllium punctatum. The sequence continues at coordinate 18,662 of NW_027310101.1, read as the reverse complement.
CCTTCTAAGTCTTTGCCTTGTCACCTTCACCCTATGCTGTCTAGTTCTGGACGCCCCTTAGATTACTTACAGTGTGGAAACAGGCCCTCCGGCCCAACAAGTCCACACCGCCCCGCCGAAGCGTAACCCACCCATACCCCTACATCTACATTTACCCCTTACCTAACACTATGGGCAATTTAGCATGGCCAATTCACCTGGCCTGCACATCTTTGGACTGTGGGAGGAAACCGGAGCACCCGGAGGAAACCCACGCAGACACGGGGAGAACGTGCAAACTCCACACAGTCGGTCGCCTGAGGCGGGAATTGAACCCGGGTCTCAGGCCCTGTGAGGCAGCAGTGCTAACCACTGTGCCACCGTGCCGCCCACAGATCTTGTCCAATCAGACTATCCATGCCCCTCAGGACTTTATTAAACCTCTGTCATGTCACCATTCAGTCTCTGACAGTCCAGGGGTAAAAGCCTCATCCTGTTCATCATCTCCCTGTAGCTCAAACCCTCAGGTTCCAGAAAATCTTTGTAAATCTTTTCTGCACCCTTTCAAGCTTAAAAAGAGTCAACTGATATGTACGCAGTATTCTTAAAGTGGCCTCACCTACGTCCTGTGCAAGCGCAACACGTTACTCCAACTCCTATTCTCAATGTTCTGACCAATTAAGGCAAGCATGTCAACCACATTCCTCACCACTGTACCGTTCTAAACTCCCCTTACAAGGAACTATGAATCTTGACCCGTAGGTCTCTTTGTTAAGCAACATTTCCCAGGGCACTACCCCGCTTTAACTTACCAAAATGTAAAACCTCACAAATATCTAAATTAAACTCCATCTGCCAGTCCTTGGCTCATTGATGTTCAAGGATCCCGTTATATTCTGAGATAATCTTCTTCACTGTCCACTGAACCAACTTGGTGATGTTGTCTGTAAACCTACTAACCATGCCTCCGATAATCACATCAAAGTTGTTTATATCCGTGATGAAAAGCAGTGAGCTCAGCACTGATTCTTTCAGCACACCGCTGGCCACAGGACTTCAGTTTGGAAAACAATCCATTACCTTCAATCCAAATTTGTATCCAATTGGTTAGCTTTTCCTAGATTACATATAACCTAATTTTAGTAATCTGCCTACGATGGGGAACCTTATTAAATGCCTTGCTGAAGTTTGTGTAAAAATTGTACACCATAGTGTATTCTTCAATCTTCTTTGTCATCTCTTCATAATACTCAATCACATTAATTAGACATGATTTCCTTCACACAAATCCATATTGACTATCCCTAATCATTCCTTGTCTTTCTAAATAAATGCAAATTCTATCCTTCAGAATCCTCTCCATCGTCTCTGACGTTGGCTGATTGAGTCGATAATTCCCTGTGTTGTTTTGGCTCCCTTCTACCTTTTCTAGCCCCACTCCTCCACTGCCCACAAAAAATAATTATAACTATGTTGGTGATATGGCCGATGATATCGTTCTCAGAGCGTTTCAGGGAGAACTCGTCATTTAGATCCGAAATTTTCTTGAATATTGGAGACAGGCCGTGACAGTGGACATTTGTTCATGAAACTTGGAGACCTGTGACCAGTGGCGTGCCACAAAGATCAATAGTGGGTCCACTGCCTTTTGTCACTGATACAAATCATTTACATTTGAGTTTATGAAGTATGTTCAGTAAGTTTGTAGATAATTCCAAATTTGGTGGTGTTGTCGACAGTGAAGAATGATCTCTCAGACTATAATGGGACCTTTTTAGGTGAGCCGAGGAGTGGCAGATAGAGTATATTTTAGTTACATATGAGGTGTTGCATTTTGGCAAGACAAATCAAGGTAAGAATTACAGGTAGTGCCCTGTCGAAAGCTGCCAGTGAAGGAGAACTCCATTGAAAGTATCGAATCCCTACAGTGAGGAAACAGGCGTTTCGGCCCATCGAGGCCACACTGAACCTCTAAACAGTATCCCACTGGACAAACACCTGCCATATCCCTCTGAGCCTGCATTTCCCATGGGTAATCCACATACCCTACACATCCCTGGGTACGGTGCGCAATTTAGCTTGGCCAATCTACCCTTATCTGTACATCTTTATACAGTTGGAGTAAAACATAGCACCCGGAGGAAACTCACACAGACAGGGGAGAATGTACAAACTCCACACAGCGAGTCATTCAAGGATGGAATTAAACCCAGGTCGCTGCCCTGTGAGGCAGCAAAGCTAAACTAGTGGTGTAGGTTTTCCATTCCTTGAAAGTGCTGTCACAGGTAGACAGCGCAGTGATGAAGGCATTTGGTGATCTTCCCTTTATTGGTGCGTGCTTTGAGTCGAAGCATTTGCATGACATGTTAAATCTGTACAGGACATGCGTTTGGCCACTTTTGTAATATTGCCTTTAATTCTGGTCTCTCTACTGTCGGAAAGATGTTGTCAAACTTGAAAGGATGCAGAAGAGATTTAAAAGAATGTTGCAGGTGTTGGAGGGTTAGAGTTACAGGGAGAGTTTTAATAGGTTGGGGCTATTTTCAAGTGTTGAGGCTGGGGAGGGGGAGGATCCTTAAAGGGGTTTATAAAATCATGAGGGGCATAGATAAGGTAAACAGTCAATGTCTTCCCAGGATAGACGAGTCCAAACTTAGAAGACAAAAGTTTAAGGTGAGAGGAGAAAGATTTAAAAAGGGACATGAGGGACAACATTTTCACACAGAGACTGCTGTGTGTATGGATTGAACAGACAAAAGAGGTGGTGGGGGCAGGTACAGTTACACCATTTAAAAAGCATTTGGATGGATACATGCATGGGAAGGGTTTAGAGGGAGATGGGCCAAGTGCTGGCAAGGGGGACGAGGTTAATTTAGAATATTTGGCGGTATAGATGACCAGACAGAATGACCTTTTTCCGTGTTGTACATCTCTGAGAGTCTATTGACTCTTCAGTGTATAACACGGGAACAGGAGGAGGCTATTCAGCATCTGAATTTTGCCAATCGGCTTGTTTGCTCAATCACAGAGAGTCAAATACTAAAATACATCATTCAGAATTTTATGGTGTTTTACAGAAACGGGAGAAAGGCCTTTAATCAAGAAAAAGCTGTGAAGAATGTGAAGAGGCCATTCAGTCCCTCACCTCCATTCCACAGGAGCAGCAGGTGAGCACAGAGCTATTGGAGCCTGTTACTCAGGAGCAGGAGGGGGACATCTACTTTCACAAACTTGGGATCAGGAGGGAGTCATTCAACTGCTTGAAACTGGGACACAGGGACAGGAGACAGTTACTCAACTGTTCGAGGCTGGGACACAGGAACAGGAGCCAGTCACTCAACTGCTCAAAACTGGGGCACAGGGAAATCTGGAGGATAGTGAGGCTCAAGGATCCTATTACGCAGGGACAGGAGGAGGTGACTCACTCCCCAATAGTATGGGACACTGGGAGAGAAGGGGAGTTTGCTTGGAACAAACAGAAATATATGAATATGTTGCATCAGTGGTCCATTCAATCCTGCCCCACCATTCACTAAGACCACGGCTGATCTGATGGTGATTCCCTCATTCCATTTTACAGAGCTTCCCCTCTCTGCAGCCTCTGCTCCATTGTTGGTCATGTTGCAGACAGAGATGCTGTAACAACAGTTACCATGACTCATCAAGAGGGTCGGGTCTAACTGGATGAGTCACGATTTGAGGAGTTCAATCACAATAATTAAAACAAAAATAAAGGCATAGCCAGATATTTAGTTCTCTCACATTCGCAATCTAACTCACATGTTCAGGATGGAGCACTGTGTAGATCCGGCTCGTGTCTGCTGAATGCAACCCAGCTCTGTGCGGAGTGAAACTCTGTGCAGCCCACACCAATGCTGGATCTATAATCCCGGGCTAAATGTCGAGCGTGGGGGGCTGTGCAGTCCGCACTGGTTCATTCATATATAAACCCAGATTGTTGCATTGTTCGGTAACACTGTGTTAGATCGCAGCTCAGTGTGGGGAAACTGGCAACCAATGTTGGAACTGACAGGATGTGCAGCTCCCATCCATTTACAGCTCCATATCTCCACTGTGCCTTGACAAGGGATGCTGAAATGTGAAAGTCACTACGAGGAAGAGATGTAAATGGAAACAATTTAAATACCAATAGTTCTGATTAAGGCGATTATCACTCTAGTATTTAAAGATGAAATAACTGAGATAATATCCAATGAGATTTTGTAAATGATGCAAACAATAAGAGGGGTTGGTGACGTTATAGTGGTTGTACTATAAGCCTTCAAATAATCAATGGGAATTAGAGGAACAAATATGCAGGAAGACTGGCGTGACTTGCAGGAGCAATAGGGTTGTCATAATAGGTGATTTTAATTATCCTAACATAGACTGGGACTTCCAGAGGGTTAAGAACTTAGGTGGAACGTAATTTGTTAAGTGTGTTCAGGAAAGCTTCCACAAGCAGCATGTACAGGGTCCACCTCGGGAAGGGACAAACTCGACCTACTGTTGGGAAACAGGGCAGGATAGGTGACGGAGGTAAAGTGGGGGAGCATTTTGGGAAAAGTGACCAGAGATGTATTAATGTTAAAATAGGTATGGTAGGGAAAAAAAATGGCCCACAGATTCAAGTTCTAAATTGGGGCAAGGCGAATTTTGTTGACATTAGACAGGGGATTTCATGGCTTGATTGGAGTAGTGTGTTTCCAGACAAAAGGATCCCGGGAAAGTGGGAGGGCTTCAAAAGTGAGGTAGCTCGAGTTCAAGGTCTGCATGTTCCTGTGAGGGTGAAGGGAAAGTGAGGCTGGAAGAGAGAACCCTGGATAACAAGAGATATTGCGGCTCTGAGCAGAAAGAAAGGAGGCATCGCTCAGGTACAGGCAGCTGGTTCCAAGGGAATCACTGGAGGTACACATGGGTTAAAGGAGTTTACTGAAGAAGGAAATCAGCAGGGCTAAAATGGGGTATGAGATAGCCTTGGCTGAGCAGATGAAGATGAATCCAGATTCAGTATAGTAAATAAAAAGAACAACTAGAGAGAGATAGGACGCCTTAAAATCCAAAATGGGCATGCATGTGTAAAACCTCAAGAGATGGGTGAGGTCCTCAATTTCCCCTCTGTGTTTATCATGAAGAAAGACATGAAGACCTGTGACCTTTGGGAGGTTAGTTGCGATATCTTGGCACAGTCAATATCACAGTAGAGGTGTTGTTGGAAATATTAGAATGCATAAAGTCAGATAAATCTCTTGGTCCTGACCAGATATATCTAAGAGCACTGCACAAGGCGAGAAAAGGTAGTTCAGGGGCAAGGTCCCGGAAGACTGGGCAGTAGCAAATGTAGTGCCCTTATTCAGAAGGGCTGCAAAGAAAGGCCTGGGAAATATAGACCAGTAAGCTTCACATCTGTATTCGGTAAACCGCTTGAGAAGGTTCGGAGATATAAGATATGGATGCATTTGGGAAGACAGAGTTTGACTTGGAGCAGTCAGCATAGCTTTGTGCGTGGCAGATCATGCCTGACAAAGTTTGATAGAGATTTTTGAGGAAGTGACCTGGAAGGTTGATGAGGAAAGATGGTGGACATCGTCTATATGGATTTCAGTAAGGTCTTTGATAAGGTTCCACATGGTAGGCCGCTCTAGAAGGTTAGATCGCATGGACTCCAATGTAAACTGGCAAATTGGCGACACAATTGGCTTAATGTTCTGAAACAAATGGCTTTGGTGGAGGTATGCTTGTCAGACTGGAGGCCTGTAACTAGTGGAGTGCCTTAGTGGTCGGTCCTGGGCCCATTGCTGTTTGTTATCTATATCAATGATTTGGACCAGAGTGCACAACGCAACGTTAGTAGGTTTGCAGATGACACTAAATTAGGAGACATCACTTACAGTGAGGAACGTTATCAGAAATTGCAGCAGTACCTTGATCAGCTGGGGAAGTGGGCTGAGAAATAGCAAATGGAGTTTAATTTAGATAAGTGTGACGTCTTGCATTTTGGAAAGTCAAATCCAGGGAGGAGTTTAATGACGAATGATAGTGCCTTAAGACGTGTAGTGGAACAAAAGGTCGTTGGAGATCAGGTGCACGGTTGTCTGAAATTTGAGTCACAGATACACAGGACAGTGAAGAAGGCTGTTGGCACATTGGCCTTCATCAACGCATTGAGTATAGAAGTTGGGACGTTATGCTGCAATTGTACAGGATGTTGGTAAGGCTGCAGTTGGAGTATTGTGTTCAGTTTTGTTCATCTTGCTCTAGAAAGGATATTATTGAACTAGAAAGTATGCAGAACAAATTTCCAGTGATGTTTCCTGGGCTATAAGCTCTAAGTTATAGGCAGAGGTTGGAGAGGTTAGAACTTATTTCTTTACAGCTAAGGAAACTGAGGGGGTTCTTATAGAAGTGTAGCCCTTATAAAATCATGAGAGGCGTGCATGGAGTGAATACTTCAACCTTCTTTCTCAAGTTTGGTGAATCGTTGACTAGAGGACATCCATTAATGTTTGGAAAGGATAAAAAATATAAAAAGGAAACTGAGGGGCAACTTTTTTACATAGAGTGTGGTACACATATGGACTGAGCTGTCAGTGGAAGTGATTGAGGTGGGTACAATAACAACATTGAAAAGGCAATTGGACAAATACACAGATAGGAAAGGATTAGAGGGATACAGAACAAGGGCAGGGAAATGGGGTGAGTCTGGATGTACATTTTGGTTGCCATGGACCAGCTAGGCCAAATGACTAGTCATACTGGCAGTCTCGTGCAATATGACTGTAAATGAGTGTGTTTTGGGGTGGAGATAGGATGCGGGGGGGAGACTGAGATAAAATATCATGGAAGGATATGTTCACAGGTTTCAGAATGAAGACATTTCGATAGTATCATGCAACACGGGTCAGTATTTCGAAGAATTATGAGTGAAAGGGATATTGCTGTGAGTTCAGGCGATGGAGAGTTTTGGATGAGCATTTGTTCTGCAGCTTTGTAACTGGGAGTGAGGACAGCAGAGTCTTCGCCTCACTGGGCTGAATCTAACAAAAAACTGTCGCAGTGACATTTAAATTAGGTGTGACAGAGGGGTTGTCTGCACGAGGCCGAGCTAGTTTCCTGGTGCTATCTTACCAAACTCATCTCATTAACTAGCCACCCCACTCCATAGTGTCCCTCTCATACAATGCCAGCCCGATTCTGCCACCCATCATGACTGGAGGTACTCACAATCGCCTGGATGCCCCTGGATATTCTGTGATCACTGACACTGGTGCCATCTTGAAAAGGCCGATGGGCACACGGTTGCGCTTTCTCACTTTGGAGCTGCCCTGCACATTTTCCCCAAACATGGCAGCGAAGGGGAAATTACACCACGGTTTGTCGACAGCAACATGGAGATCCTGGTGGATGGGCAAGTACAAAAGGGGACCATTCTCTTCCCAGAGGGGGCCACACTACCAGACCCACCGAGCATGGTCTGCTCTCTCCACCTACCTCAGTGCAGTATCTACGGTCTGAAGAAATGTCCAGCAATACAGGAAAAGCATCAATAACCTTCCCCACTCTGGAGGGTTAAGGGTCACCGTGTTCTCTCTGCTCCCTCACACTCACTGTATATCTGTTCTAGCACTGACCCCCGAACAAGGCTCATGCTGCACCAATCTCACTACTGCATACAGCACCTTCCCTCTCTTTCTCTCTTGCCTTTCTAATGCCACCCACATAGTTATAGAATAGTCCTGGGAATGCCAATTATGGAATTTTCCAGGTATTGTTCCAACTTATTCCCAGTTTCAGGAAAACGGCTGTGCCCCAGTGTGTAACATGTAAGAGGATGGAGTAGAGATGTACGTTTCTCAAATCACACACAATTAAAATCTATCATGAGGCCATTCAGTATTTCAAACATGCTCCAACATTCAATACGTTTGGGGGTGATCTGATGGTTTTCTCAGCTCCATGTTACAGGAACTTTTAGTCATTCAACCCCCAGGTTCCTGTTACTGAGCAGACGATTCTCAGACACTTCATACCCCGGGTTTCTTCTCGCATGTGTTCAGAAGGCATTTCTCATGGGGACGGACTCTGCTTACAATATATTTCATCTGATTTATAAATTCATACAACAGTCAGCATGCTTTCCACAGACCAATCAAAAACATGCACTTATTTTATGCTTATCGATATCCAATCACAATTAGTCATTCTGGTTATTTCACTGGTCTCACCTTATTGTATTCAGCCAAAGACAGCTTCCAAACACTTGCCTCATTAAAAAATATGATCTCTAGCAGAGAACGTTTTTGTCTGAAATACGCCTTTTCCCTTGTCATTAAAATTTCTCTTGCCCTTTGTCTGTGACTGATTCTGTGTGTAACAGTTACACAGTCTCCCGCTCAGTTGGCTGGATGGTTGGTTTGTGATGCAGAGGGAGGCCACCAGCGCAGGTTCAATTCCCCACACCGACAGAGGTTACCATGAAGGGGATGCTCTCTCAACCTCACCCCATCACCCGTGTTGGGACCTTCAATGTAAAGCATGAGTGATCTCTCTGAAAAAGAGTTATTTGGGACTCGAATCTATCAATGTTTGCATTTGAATTTTTTAACATTTATTTTATTGAAAAAGATATTTTATTATTTATATTAAACCAATAACAAAACAACTCAAATAACTGAACAAAATTACACCCATGTGCATGTATATACAAAATAAGTTAAAGTCTCTAAACGGACAGAAGAAAAACAAAAATAAACAATAAATAATCAATAAATAATATGGCTCAGCATAACAAAGTGATAGCTCTCGTTCTTCGAGAGCATGAACTGATACACATTCATACATTCACAATTTTTAATATGTGGTTCATTAGACAATATCGTCATGGCTATACAAAAGCCCTGTTTAAATTGTCAGATCAGCCTGTATCGCGGTAATCCAAAAAGGGTTGCCATATCTTATATAAATCTCTGCTTTTCGGTGCACTATATTTGTGAGAATGTCCAAAGGGATATTCCCCATGACGAGCTTATGATGACACAACAGACCCGGAGGTTTTTCAGACATCCAACACAACAGAATATTTTTACTAGCACAGGAAGTATGTGGCAGATACTAAAGGAGTATTGTGCATCAGTATTTACGGTGGAAAAGGATATGGAAGATATAAAATGTAGAGAAATAGATGGTGACACCTTGCAAAATGTCGATATTACAGAGGAGGAAGTGCTGGTTGTCTTGAAACGGGTAAAGGTGGAAAAATCCCCAGGACCTGATCAGGTGTACCCTAGAACTCTGTGGGAAGCTAGAGAACTGATTGCTGGGCCTCTTGCTGAGATATTTATTGTATGGATAGTCATAGGTGTGGTGCTGGAAGACTGGAGGTTGACTAACGTAGTGCCATTGTATGAGAAGGATGTTAAGGACAAGCCAGGGAACTATAGACCAGTGAGCCTGACGTTGGTGGTGGGCAGGTTGTTGGAGGGAATCCTGAGGGACAGGATGTGCATGTATTTGGAAAGGCAAGGACTGATTAAGGATAGTCAACATGGCTTTGTGCGTGAGAAATCATGTCTCATAAACTTGATTGAGTTTTTTAAGCAAGTAACAAAGAGGATTGAAGAGGGTAGAGGGGTAGATGTGATCTATACGGATTTCAGCAAGGGTTTTGATGAGGTTCCCCATGGGAGACTGAATGGCATGGTTAGATCTCATGGAATACAGGGAGAACTAGCCATTTGGATACAGAACTGGCTCAAAGGTAGAAGAAGAGGGTGGTGGGGGAGGGTTGTTTTTCAGACTGGAGGCCTGTGACAAGTGCAGCGCCACAAGGATCCGTGTTGGATTCAGTACTTTTTGTCATTGACATAAATGATTCAGATGCGAGCATAAGAGGTACAATTAGTAAGTTTGCAGATGACTCCAAAATTGGAGGTGTGGTGGAGAGCGAAGAGGGTCACCTCAGATTGACCAAATTGCCAATGGGCTGAGAAGTGGCAGATGGGGTTTAATTCAGATAAATGTGAGGTGCTGCATTTTGGGAAAGAAAATCTTAGCAGGACTTATACACTTAATGGTAAGGTCGCAGGGAGTGTTGCTGAACAAAGAGACCTTGGAGTGCAGGTTCATAGCTCCTTGAAAGTGGAATCACAGTTAGATAGAATAGTGAAGAAGGCGTTTCCTTTATTGGTCAGAGTATTGAGTACAGGAGTTGTAAGATCATGTTGCGGCTGTACAGGACACTGGTTCGGCCAGTGTTGAAATTTTGCGTGCAATTCTGGTCTCCTTCCTATCGGAAATATGTTGTGAAACTTGAAAGGGTTCCGAAAAGATTTCAAGGATGTTTCCAGCTTTGGAGGATTTGAGCTAGAGACAGAGGCTGAACAGGTTGGGGCTGTTTTCCTTGGAGCGTCGGAGGCTGAGGGGTGACATTATCGAGGTTTACAAAATTATGAGGGGCATGGATAGGGTAAATAGGTAAAGTCTTTTCCCTGGGGTCAGGGAGTCAGAATGAGAGGGTATAAGTTTAGGATGAAAGGGGAAATATATAATAGAGAACTACGGGGCAACTATTTCACACAGAGAGTGGTACATGTATGGAATGAACTACTAGGTGATGTCAGGGAGGCTGATACAAGTGCAACATTTAAGAGGCATTTGGATGGGGAAATGAATAAGAAGGGTTTGGAGTGTTATGAGTCAGGGATTGGATTGGTTTGGGATATGTGGTCGGCATGGATGGGTTGGACTGAAGGGACTGTTTCCATGCTGTATATCTCCATGACTCGATGATTCTATGACTTATATTATTATCTATTTTTTGGTGCACCATACTGGTGAGAAAGTTCAAAGGGATATTCTCCATGATAAGGTTACAAAGTCTCAACAGACCCGTGGAGTTTTCAGACATACAACACAACATAATATCTTTCCTAGCATACAAAGTAAGGATGTATTTTTTCCCATGTGCACCTGTGTAAGATACTCTGGGCAGGTCCAGGAAAAGACAAACCAGGTCCATCTCCAATTCGGTCCCCATGACCCACTCTACCACACCGAACACAGTTCTCCAATATATACAAAGCCTGCAGCAGGACCTCATGCAATGAGTAAGAGTGCCTGTAGTCATTCTGCATTTAGGACACGCTGAAGATAATCCCACTTTGAATTTTGAGAGAAAATCTGTGGTCAGATAGAACCTATGAAGATTTTTCAACTGCATGGAATGGGTTCTATTACAGATCAAACTCCTTCGAGCATTTTCACAAATATCCTCCCATGTCTCCGAAGAGATCTAAAATCCCAACTCTCTCGCACAGACGTCACGAAGCTGCACAGCATTGTCTGCGGGGACACGATCCAACAAATGGTAAAGGGTCCTGACAGAGAGTGTATTCTTTACAATAATCCCCTGCTTCTCTGTATCGGATCTATATGTGGTTTTTAAAATTGTGTTTTTTAATCAAATCTATAAGCTGGAAAAAAAAAGTCTCTACTAGGTAGTTCATACTTACGTGTTATTTGATCAAACGGTATCATTGTTTCTCCTTCAAGTAACACGTGGTGGCTCAGTGGTTTGCACTGCTGACTCAGCGCACCAGGGGCACGGGTTTAGTTCCAGCCTTGGGTGACTCGCTATGTGGTGTTAGTATATTCTCAACTGTGTCTGCGTCGGTTTCCTCCCACAGTCACAAACATGTGCAGGTTAGATGACTTGGCCATTGCTCAATCACTCATAGTGTTCCAGGATCTGTAAGTTGTGGCATTAATCAGGGTAAATATAGGATGGTAGGGGAATGGGTGTGGGTGGGTTACTCTTCAGAGGATCGAAGTGGACTTGCTGGGCCCAAGGACCTGTTTCCATACTGTAGGGATACTAATAATTCTAAATCACCCAAGCAAGGTATCCCCTTCGCTGCCCACAGTTTAAACCTGGAATCCATTATCCCCGGTATACCAATTAAAGAGGTAAGAAACATGGTTTTGGCTGTATTGCTTCGATCTGACGCTTTGTCCTTGAAATTTTAACTGTATTGATAATCATTATTTTATGACAATATTCCAAAATGTTGTCATAACAACAGACTAATAAGGGTTCACTTTGTCTGAGAGGGCTCAATGTCTAGCCATATCGATTCCGAGACCTCAGCGGCCCAGGCACTAACATACGATGAAAAAAAAAACTTAATTGATTGTTTTTAATCGGGGAGATCTAACCGACACATCCCGGGTACTGCGGGCAATTCAGCAAGGCCAATCCACTCTCAGCTGCATATCTATGGACGATAGGAGGAAACGAGAACACTGGGAGGAAATCCACACAGGCATGGGGAGAATGTTCAAAATCCACATAGAGGGTTGCTCGAGGTTCGAACTGAACGCAGCTACTTGGTGATGGGAGGTATCAGTGCTAACCACAGATCCACCATGCGCATCTGTTAGTGCTGTTAGTTACTTGTGGCTAACTAAAGAAACCTTGCCTGACTTGTTCCTGTCACTGAACCTGACTCAGTCTGAGAACTTTATCATCGGCCATATCACCAACCTGGTTACATTTAAAATTTGGTGTCAGCAGTGGAGGAATGGGGCGAGAAAAGGAAACAGTGACACCCTCCAACATCTGTCAGAGCAGGAATTAGGATAAATCATCAAAGTGGGATTTTAGTCAAGTGGGAATTCTCTTTCCCAGAAGTTTGGCGTGGCTGGACCTTTATATTACATCGAAGCTGGCTTTGTCTGATTTTCCATGGACAGGTGAATCAGGGATAATGGTGCATGGAAAGAAACGTGCAGCTGGGATCACAATGTGATGAGCCATGACCTTATTTACTGATGGAGTAGTGTGAAAGGGCCGAATGGCCCACTTGTGTCCCTCAGCCCTATGTTCTGATGTTCCATTCAGCCCTCTAACATGCTAAACAGGGAGAGATCGAGGCCAATCCGATGGTTAGGTGTAGTTTTGGACATGTACTTGGAAAATCCAGGCTGGATCAGGAAGTGACCACCACCCCACCCCCCAGTCCCTGTTTACAGGCTTCCCTTCTCTGTAACTTCTGCTCCAGATGTGGGTCATGTTGCAGACCCAGATACGCTGGGAATACAGCCACATATCCCACCCAGGGTTAAAACAACAAATCCTCTGCTCTCCCTGAATGCAACATTGTACAACACGATTTCCAGCAAAATAATCCATTACTTTCCAAAAGCATAACATGTGAAATTAATAAATAGGAACAAGAGTAGGTCAATCAGTCCCTCAAGCTAACCCTGTCATTTAATAAGAACATGGCTAATTTACTCCAGGGCTCAACTCCACTCTCTTGCCGACTCCTTGTATCCCTCCACACCTCTCTGAGAAAGGGAATTCCAGACATTCACTACCTTCGGAGAGAAGACATTACTCTGAATCTCAGATTGAAATTGATGTTCCTTATTCAGTATCTATATCATCGAGTTCGACACTTTGCTCAAGAATGGAAAAAACTTCTCAACCTCTACCTTCTCCAACCCCTTCAGTGTCTTGTAGTTTTCAGCAGGATCACTCCTCATTCATTTAAAACCCAATGAATTAACGCCTCACCATCCTAGAGATTCTCAATAACACAACCCTTTCATCCCAGGAAACCACCTAATGTACCAACCGAGTTACTTGCTGCATCATCATGCTGACTTTATGTTTCATACCCAGGAAGACTCCAATGCCTTTCCTGTTCCTTTTCTGGAAGTCCTCTCCATTAAGTAACAGCCTGCCTTTTGATTCTCAGTGTCATTCTCAAACTCGGATGTGTATTGCACTCAGCTCCCTCCTTCAGGCTGTCAGCATAGATTGTAAATAACTGATGCCATCAGACTGATATTTGTGGTACTCCAGCAGATAAACCTTTACCATAAAGATCCATTAATCCTGACTCTCCGATTTCTGTGTTAAACAATCATCATCCCATGTTAATACAGTATCCGACGTCCTGGAGCTCCTGTTTTGTGTATGAACCTTTGTATTGTAATACCTTGTGGAAAATCTCTGGAAAGCCTGGTGTCCACCAGATCCCCTTTATCAAGTCCACTTGTTACATTTTCAGGCATCTCCAGAAATACTTTGTATGATTTTACAGGGCAAAATATCATTTCCCTTTCACAAAACCACCCTGACTCTGCGTGAAGCTTTTCTAAATGTCCATGCTTGCCAGGTTTTCCAAACTATACTAGTCCTATCTGTTTTCATTAGGTCCATGTTCCTCTAAATGTTTCCCATTCATATGTTTGTCCAAATGAGTTTTAAATGTTGTCGATGTCCTTGCATCTCCCACTCTTCCTCTGGAAGCTCATTCCATACCCACACCGCCCTCTGTGTATAAAAGCTGCTCCTTAGTCCCTTTTAAATCTACCCTCTTTCACCTTAAACCTATTCCCTCTATGTTTGGATTCCCCTACCCTTTGGAAAAGACTTTGGCTATTCACCCTATCCATACCTCTCATGATTTTATATGTTTCCATAATGTCACTCCTCAACATCCTACACTCCATCTGATGCTAACTTCAAGAACAAGCGTTTAAAGATAAGCACTGCAAAATTGAAACACTATTCAAAACGACAGGTAACCAACACTCAGCCCAAATGTCATGCTGTGATTTGTTTTTCTCCATGTTACAATACTAAGGCAGCATGAAACGCTTACTAGTGCCAATAAGAAGGCAAGCACCTGAATTCCTTTGTCTAAAGGGGGTGGTGATCACGACAGTGAAAACGGTTCTGTGGCCAGATTTATATAATACCACATGGTCAACATTCTCCCTCCTGGCCTCCGTATGACTTTGTGTTGTTGTGTCTTCTTTATCTGGCATTCAATAGAGAGAACCCCTTTCCTCCATTAACACCTTAAATTCGACCCGTTATACAGAATCTTTCCATTCACCACTGCTAAAAGCCCGTTTTTCTTTTGCCACACACTCTTTTCCCTGCCACCCATCCTCCACTTCCGGCAAGGGATTAAAAGACCATTTTGCAATTTGAGAATTGTCACACTGGACTGGAAACGCTAACACTGTTTCTCTTTCTCTACAGATAGTGACAGACCTGCAGAGTTTCTCCAGAAATGATAGGCGCAGAACAATTTTTCAATTAAATAAATAAAAAATAAAATACTGGAAATAAAAATAAAAAATAAAAATAAAAATAGAAGGTTCACTGGACCTGAAAGTTTAACTCTGCATTCACTCCAGAAAATTCTGCAACATCTTTAGCAATTTCTTCTCCAATTTCTGTTTATGAACAATTTCCAAAGACATATTGTCAAAGATGCCCAAACATCCTGTCCAACATGGAGTGTTGTACACTGGGAACTGAACGGGAACACATGGTGACAAGTTCCTTGACTCTGAAACTGCATAAGGCTGGCATCACTGACACTGCAGAGTTCTGAATCATGGTCAGGGAGAAAAACAGAAGGAAACACATTCACTTCAAATACAGAAGATGGCATTACTGAAAGGAAAAGATTCAGATTAGTACCTTAAATGGATATTGTTTATGCAACAAATTGGAGGCGTGACACCAAGGAAAGACTTCCAGCAGAATGAGAAAAATGAAAATGGAAGTATTTCCACATCAGAAACCAGAGTAGGTCACTGAATACAGGGCTGATGGGTGAATGGGTCTCGGTGTGAACTGGGGGGCAGTCAGTAACATTGAATTGTAGATATTGCAGCTAAAACTTGGTTATCATCTGATGCTGTAGATTTCAATGACAATCTGTAACTTTTCCCCCAGGATAGTCCATCCATCTACCATTACCATCAAGCCGATCCATGGGTCAGTGACGAATGTAGGTGAACATGATCGGGTCGGAATCACGTGCACCTAAACCTGATGACAATCCATTAAAACTACTGCACTTGACTGGTTACACTACAAACATCAGGACTAACATCTGATACAGAGAGAGAGATGATCCCAAGACCTACAAATCAGATCTAAGCTCTGTCGTCCTGTCAAATCCATGGATAAAAGTCGATGAACCATTAAACAACTTACTGGAGGAGAGGACTCCACAAATATCCCCATCCCAAATAATGGAACAGCCCGGTACATCCATGTAGACGATACAGTATCTGCACCATCCTCAGCCAGAAGTGTTGAGTCGATTACCCACCTCACCCTCAATATGATACCCTCAGAATCACAGATGCCCGTCTTCAACCAATTCAATTCACTGCACGTGACATGAAGCAACAGCTGGACACTGTAGGTACGACAAAGGCATTTGGCCCTGACACCATTCCTGCAATAGGACTGAGGGCTTTTGCTACACAACCAACCGTGTCCCTGAGGAAGCTGTTTCATTCCAGCTCCAACTCTGACAACTCCCTGGCAATGTGGGTAATTACTCAACTATGTCCCATCCCCTAAGAAGGGAATAATTACAATTAGACCAATTGCCACGTCCTCAGTCCCATCACGATGGCCAAATTGGTTGGGGTTATTTTTGATAGAGCTGTCAAACAGTACAGAAATAATCGGTTCAGTGTGGTTTCCGATAGACCCCCATGTGGAGATGGTGTTGTTGTGGAATTGTCATTGGATTGCTAATCCAGATCAGGATAATTCTCTGGAAACTGGTGCAAGTTAAAAACAATTAATAAAATATCGTGATCTATTATCTGGTGTCAGTCATATTGATCTTGTGTTCAATGTCGATTGTGGATGTCGATCTCCTTCCCCAGTGTACTTTCAGGAAGTGAATCCCCCGTGCTTTCCTGTCTGGCCTAAAAGTGACTCCAGACACACAGACATGTGATACACTCTTCAATGGTCTCTGAAAAGGCCAAGCAAGGCACTCAATTGTATCAAACTGCTCCGAGGTCTTAAAGGATAAACCCGGATAGAACAGCCGGCACCAGACTCGTTATCAGAAAAGGGAATGGGAAACACAATCCTGTTGACCCTGCAGAGACCTCCTTCCTAACAGCTGAGAGCTTGTGACAACATTTACAGAGCTTTCCCACACACTGCACAGAAGCATCGGGAAAGGAATATGTCATACAACTCATTGAGCTTTCCCTATTCTAGTTAATGGCCGAACATCTCCTCAACGCAGTTTTCCCCATACAATATACATATCTCTTAATATGTTTAACCATTGTGAAACATAAAATGAGAACTGCTGTAGTCCATTCAGCCCATCAGTTTTGCGCCTCCATTCTATGTACAGGCAGTTCACCAATAACACGTGTTGATTAAATACATTTCGGCTGCAATGCAATTCATGAACCTTTTTCTATAAAGTGAACTGGCATTCACTGTGACGCGATTCCTTGTCGGGCACCAGCTGACCAGCAAATCCTGCCTCAGAAACCCTCTGTCTACAAAAGGTACAATCAATGTGTTCAGCAAAAACAGGAATGCAATCCGCTCTGCAGGCCTTGAAACTGAGCCTGAAACTGGGAATTGTAGTCTATGTTTCGAAAGAAATCTATTTCAAACTGTGGGGAGAATGTTGGAGAGAACTGCAATTCCCCATCGGCATCACATGGTCAGTCAGCCCCCGCGCGCTTTCTGGTGAAGATTGTCGTGAAAGATATCGTGCACCAGTGAGTGACTGTCGTGTGAAAGCGTTGCATTTACAGCGCTGTTCCATTACAACATGTAATTTAAAGATTTATTTAGACTGTCCTATTGCTTGTTAGATCAAATTTAATGTTTGGTTTTTACTGATATTTTTGGGGGTTCGCCAATTACCCTCTTTTTTCCATAGACGCCATTATTAATATTGCACGATTTTGTACACCACAGTGTTGCACAGGAACACAGTTATTGCGTTATTTGAGAACAACCTGGAATGATAGCTGATTTTCTATCTTCACACCATACTCCTGCTCTCTCCCAGTCCCTTTAGTTTCCACAAATCCTTATTTATATTCAGGCCCTTGACTTCCACAGCCTGATCTGGGAGAGAGTTCCCCTGGTTCGCCAGTCTCTGAGTGCAGACATTTATTCTCATCTCAATGCAAAGTGGCCTGTCTGTACCTAATATTGTCGCCCCTTGGTTTAGACGTCCCAGCCACGGGAATTACCATCCCTGTTTCTAATCTGTCTCGCCCTGTCAGAGTGTTATATATTTCACTGAGATTTCCATTCATTTTCCTAAACCCCATTGAATACAGGTCCAGTTACCCCAAACCCTGCTCCCACAACAAGTCTGCCATCCCAGAGATCAGTCTGGTCATCCTTTACTGCTCTCCCTCAATGTCAGGTTTGTCGTCTGTTAGGAAAAGAGACCAAAACTGCACACAATACTGCACAATGTTCGAGATGGGGTCTCACCAAGGCCCTGTACAGCTGCAGTGAGATACATTTACTCCTGTACTCAAATCCCCCTGAAATGAAGGTGAATACAGCATTTATCTTCCTTCCTGCTTTCTGCTCCTGCAATATTGCTTTAAGTGATTGGTGTACAGAGAGATCCAGATTCATTTCAAAGTTACAGTTCCCCACGTGCTGGGCCTACATACAATGGTCAGCGTGCCAATGCCATTCCCAGTATTGACTTCTGGCTTCAGAACTCACTGTCACACATGGACTCGGAGGGCTACGCAGAAATAAACAAAAATGCAGCTTAAGTTCATTTATAGTGCAACATTTTTCAACCACTCCTTTTTCAAATGAGAGGCTGCCAGTCCATTGTTCCCAT